>NW_015177021.1:335269-347481 GCF_001447785.1 Gekko japonicus | reverse complement strand
AGGTAACTTCCCCCAATGCACCTTGTGCTAGAAGAAGGTGCTATTATTAGCAGTTAAATCTGTAGAATCCAACACACAGTATGCAGCAGTTTCTAATATTCTTTCTAATATTAGTTGTATTAACAGTTATATTTGCAGTTTTGTTTGAACCAAACTAAGGCACTTATACATTACATTACATTACATTAATATATGCCAAATACAATTTTGTGTGCTAACGAATGTACTTTTATGCTCTTAAAGCAGTACAGCACATTTAGGCTTGAGAAAGTACATGATTTCGCATATTTTTCAATATTTCTCAAAAGGTTTGGATGAAGAAATGGCAAGATGCAGTCTAGACTGGCAAGCTGGAAAATGGCTGCTTCAAGGAGGAATGGTCCTCCCCTGCAGAAAACATGTGTCTACAAGCATAGAAAGTCCCCCAACAGAAAGGAAATTCCCAGATTTCCTAACAGGAAAATCAATTTCTCTCCTAATATCTTCACTCTAAATGCATTTCCTCTAGGAAAGCTGAGGGTTTTCACCTGAAACTGGTATAGCCTTTCAAAACTGGTATAGTCCTTCAGGTATAGCCCTTGAAGATTTTGCACTGAGATGCTAACAGTCTATTATTTTCTGTGCTGTAAAATCTTCAAGACAGGATCCAGTTAGAGAAATCATCATTGCCTCTTTCAAACTACACAACCATCC
This sequence comes from Gekko japonicus, assembly GCF_001447785.1. Lineage (NCBI taxonomy): Eukaryota > Metazoa > Chordata > Lepidosauria > Squamata > Gekkonidae > Gekko > Gekko japonicus. The sequence continues at coordinate 346,788 of NW_015177021.1, read as the reverse complement.
ATGTTCTGAATTTGTTTTTATCATGTTTGTATGGCTCAGTCCTGTGGAAATAGGCAAGACGACCACTACAGAAAGCCCCTCAGCAAAGAAAAGCATTCCTGATTTGTTAGAACCTTTTAAAATGGATTCAATAAATGTCCCTGGCCTAAAGCTCTAAATTCATACCACTCAGATTTGTTTTTTGTTAAAAGTTCTGATATCTGAAGGACTTCTACAATGTGCTTTTGAAAGTATGTAGTTAGGGTCTCCTAATCTTCATTTCCATATTTGGTCCTCCACAGAAGCCTGGTTTTTAAACTTCCAAGGAAACCAATGAAGAAATTAATTGCTTTGGTGGAACAGAGGATTTTAGCAACTTCGTTTTTTCAGCAAGTTTTTTGCAGGGTCTCCATCTGCACCTGTCCCTTCATAAGTATCTGCTATCTTCAGAACATTTCTTTGCTAATGCTTCCAGTGCAACCACCTTAACTTGCAACCAACCTGACTTTCTAATGCTTTGCAAATGGTGCTCAGTTCTCTTCACCTGTCAGGTCAGTGACCATAAAATGCATACAGCTTTCTCAATGACATATCTACTTCCAAGAGGTATTAATCTTTACAACTGTTTTTCAAAACTGCCAAATATAATCTATGTACAGCATGGTACTGGGACATCAGCAGTGTTCCCTCTAAGCTGAGTTAGTGTGAGCTAGCTCACAGTTTTTTAGCCTCCGGCTCACACATTGTTGTCTCAGCTCAGGAAGGATGGCTCCAGAGCAGACTGATTTATGCAGCAGCCAAATTGCTCACTCACTTTAGTGCCTGTCACTCACAAAATAGAATTTCTGCTCACAAGACTCCACAGCTTAGAGGGAGCATTAGACATCAGCCTACCACACTTTCCTTCATTTTTGTAACCAGCCCATTTTCTGAGCCAACTCCCACAACAGCATCATCTGCTGTAACATCAATTAGCCATTTTTGAGTTTGCCAATCTAGATCTGACCGCCTTTAAATTTCTTGATCGAAAGCTTTTAAGGAACCATGTGCCATGAAATAAATACACTTTCTTAGCTTTTCTATCCTTGAGATACCTTGCATAAATAACAGTTTCTCCTGTAGTTGCCTTGTTTGGGGAACCAGGAGGAAGCTTGGTTGGCTACATTATTTGACTTCTAACAGCAGCTCATTCCTCACTGTAGTTGCTTTGTGCCTGATAAATTCTTTGCATCACATTATCATTGACACACTAGTCACATATTTCTATATCAGAGCTGTTTAGCAGTACAACTAGTTCTTTAGGGTCTGTTAATGGTTTGCTATTATAAGCAACATAATAGAACATATTGATGAGAGCACCAAACTTCCTGAATATTTTTTCATCCATTTTCTTTATGCATCATGCAAATGGAGTACTTTCAAAATCTGTCAAGAGCTATTCTGCATTTTCTATGGTAAAGAGCTCTACTGTGATATTTCAGAGTTTCATGCTTAAACTCTGGAAAAGTACTGCTGCTTTGTCACATACCACAGGGCATGAAACTGATATATCAAAAATTTTGCACTTTCAGATTTGGGGTATACCTTATCCATGGAAACTCACCCAGCCATGAGTTTTTATACATTGGGGAGTTTTTTGTATCTTACTTTTCTACTCAATAGGGACCCAAAGCAGCTTATCACCTCACTTTCCCCTTCTCTACCTCAGAATAACCACCTTGTGAGGTAGGTTAAACTGTGATGGTCCCAAGATCACCCAGAGAGCTTCCATGGCCATGGATTTAAACCAGTTATCCAGGTCCCAATTTGATACTCTAAGCACTATGCCACACTGGCCCTCCCTGACTTTGGTCTACATGACACTCACTTGACATGGCTCTTTGTAACCATTTTGAACCATCAGAAGTATTTCAGCCAGAAGAGATTGCGGCATAAGTGTTTATGCTCATGCCATGGTCATAATCTCTATTTACAGGACTATATAAATCTGTAACATTTCTTTCTTCAATGATTTTGTTCTTGGATAAAAATGAGGCTATACTCTGTTTAGTCATTTGCAGTGCTTCCTCTCTTCCTCTCTTCCTCCCTTCCTCTCTTCCTCCCTTCCTCCCTTCCTCTCTTTCTTTCTTTCTTTCTTTCTTTCTTTCTTGTGTGTAATGCTCACTATCTTGCTAGCTCTCTGCTGTGGTTGCTGTCTTCAGTCTTATCTAAAGTAATGGACACACACATTATTTTAAACTGTAATGAACTATAACATTTGGACTGTTTTGTCTCATCTCATTCCCCCCCAAGCAAATGGTTGCAACAAGCTCAAATGTACAATGTGTACATTTTCTGTTGAAGAAAATGTCTCTCACAAAACGTTAAGATATTTGGAGAGTCAATCCCTAACTTCTTACATTTGGGTTTGTTTTGTATCACAGAACAAATGTTTTATGTAGTATTTGAGGGTTTTATAAAAATAGTGTATTTCCTGTAAGGCTGTAGCACATTTATCTGGCTGTAAGCCCTTATTATTTATCTTCTGTCCTGTCCACGATAAATAACTTCCTCATGCAGAATCATTACAAATGTTTGATGCCTCTCTCATTAAGTCCATGCCATAGAGAACACACAATAGAGGCCATGTTGGATCAATCCATTGGTCCATGTAGTCCATCCCATTTCACAAGCTGGCAAACAGATACCCTTGAAAAGCTCAGAAGCAGGACATGGCCGGTCACATGACCACGGAAACATCTTCGGACAGCGCACCGTAACCCTAGAGTCGGATTCGGCTGGCTTTCAAGCAAGGGAACCTTTACCTTTTAAAACCCTTATTATTTATCTTCTGTCCTGTCCAAGATAAATAACTTCCTCATGCAGAAGAGAGATCATTACAAGTTTACAACTAAAATCAAGATACAGTAAAGACGCAATAAAAGGTTTTGAAAACAACAAAAATGATCTGGATAAGATTTGGCTCCCTTCACATGAAAAACTGATTCAGAAACTATATAATTTTTTTATTAGAGGACTACATGTTAGACAAAGTAGTCAAACCCTCTATGATTTCTTGGATGAGGGATATAGGATATAGGACATAGAAATAGATTCGTGGGCTAAAACTTGGAAAACAATTAAACTTATGAGGGCAGTATCTTATAGATACTTAAGATGTTTTACAGATGGTATTGGCCATGTGAATAAGTGTTGGAAATGTAAAGTTAATGGGGGTACGTTTTTCCATATGTGGTGGCAGTGTGTCAAAATACAAAAATTCTGGCAAAAGGTTCAGAAAATAATCTTGGAAATTGTCAGTGTGAATTTAAGATTAGACCCAGAATCCTATTTACTTAATATAATTCCAGTAGACATAAAGTTTCATGATAGCTACTTAATAATACTGATATTAACATCTGCTAGAATTTTACTAGCAAAATATTGGAAATCAGAAAAGACTTCCAGTAGGGAAGAATTAACGTATAGAATACTGAATTTAGCTGAAATGGATAAACTGAGTATGTTAATACAAGGCAAGGATGAGGAAATGTTTTTGGAAAGATGGCCGAGACGAGTATATAAATGGATAAACTGTTATGTAGAACAACAGACTCGCATTGTATTGATTTTATGTAGATCAACAGTGATGTATTTGTAAAAACCAATAAATAAACGTTACCAAAATAAAAAAGGATGTCTGTTGTGGGGAGGGAAAGGGAAAGGAGTTTGTAAGCTGCTCTGAGACTCTGGGTAGTGAAGGGCGGGGTATAAATCCAATCTCTACTTCTTCTTCTTCTCTAATGATCAAGGTTACTGCCTATGAACATGCAGGTTCTACTTAGTCAGTATGGCTACAGCTACTGATAGGCCTATCTTTCCATGAATTTATCTAATCCCCCTTTAAAGTCAGGTAAAATAGTGGCCATCACTACATCTTATGACAGTGTGTTTCACATCCACTCTTTGCACAACCTCTCTTTTGTACCTTCTTATACAACTCTTTCCTTCAACTTAATAAAGTCCCCATGGGGCTCGGGTTGATGTCATGGAAGGAATGCACTCCCCTTATGTTGGGTTTCTTGGTGCAGGGGTTTGGCTTGGACATTGAATTGGGAGGGAGGGCATACCCCCCTTATTATTTTTCTTCTGTCCTATTTAAGATACTTAATTTCTCAGGAACTGGTCTCAGTTTTCTTGGAAGCCAGTTGACTGAGATCCAGGGGGCTTCCTCAAAAATAAGCATGCCCCATATGGTTGCCTGTCAATGGTACACAAAGTGCCAGTCTAAAGGAGTCTCTTAAAGCTCACATGCCCCAGCCCATAACCGCAACACTCACCTTCAGTGTAGAGCCCCCCCCCCAAGTCTGACCTTTGCTTTCACTGCACAGCAGCAGAGCCAAGCAGGTGAACAGGTGGGCCTATTTATATCAGTGCTGTCCTTTTGATAGCCTGCTTCCCACGGACTGCTACTCCTCTTACTGCATCTGGGGGACATAAGTTAGACAGTGTTCACTTTTGAACAATTATGGGTTGAATCCAATCAGCTTTTCACTCAGCCTTACCAAATTCCCCTCCCTACTATATCCCCGTTCCATATAGCTTTTGTACATGCCAGTTCCACGATTCTCAGCATTGCCTTTTTTTGGTGGCCAAAGAAGACCCCTATTAACTGTTTCACCTGCAAAAAAGCTGGTTAGGTTCAACACTTTGTCACAAGAACATCTTCTGTATTTGCTTTCAGTTGTAGATGGATTGTGATCTATCAGGTTGATTCTCAAATGGATCGCTATGACACCGACCCAAGTTGCAACATAAAGGAATATTGAGCTTTGCTAAGAAATGACAGTCTGTGGCTCTTGTATTTCATAATATTTTGATAGTACTATTTATAATTTTTGCTGTATTTTCCAATGGAAGATTCACTCAATGCATCTAATGGAAAGGTCTCCAGCCACACATGTATTCTTTTTGTTCTACATCTATTCTATCTGGAATTTGACTCAAATTAAGTTCACTCCAAATTGATGTTTGTATGCCTTCTCTCTCTCTTGTTAAATGATGCAAGTTTTACAGACGGTAATCCAAACAAATGCAGGATTTATAATACTAGATAGTAGTTGTTCTATGGCATTTTTCAAATCTGGTGACAAACACTCACAGCCACCCCTGTAAAACAGATGCTGAAACAAATCAAAAAATACCTTAAGGCAGTAAACATCAGAGCACAAAGGAAACCAAACTGTACCAACACAAGGAGAGCCTGAGATCAATCCAGTGCAAAATGTAAATGAAATAATACAACAATCTGAACTGTAAATTAGAGGTTTGCTAAGAGAAAATTGCATGCCTCAAAGCATCCATTCAGATGATTTCTGGGATGAGATCTGAGCCAGGGACAGGAACTGGTTCATATCTTATCCACTGCTATACCATATTCCTGTCTCACATCTATCTTTAGATAGATTCCATTATGCCCTTCAATATTAATACGTTAGCTTTTCTTTAAAAGGGAATCTGTTCGGAGTGAGACATAAATCATATTTCCATGTAAGATTATTAGACCATCCAAACATTCTTGACAAAAGGTGCTTTATGGCCAGCTTAAGCCAGCAGCATTGCCCCCTCCCCCTGTGAAAATGGAAAAGATAAGGAGGATTTGGCACAAAATCAAACTAATCTCACACATCTGCATCTTTCTCTTGATCTCCTGTACATCTGGGATACAACTTTTCCCAACAGTATAGTACAGCAACTTCCGAAGGGACCAAACACCAGCAACAAAGCACCCCATGGATCTGTTCTCACCCAGTCCCTCCCCACAGCTAAACAAAAATACCCCAGTAGTGACATAGTCCTTTTTCCCCTTAGAGTCTTTTACCTACCTTCCTAGCTTCAGAATGCCATTCTGGATATTTATTCCATGTTAAAAAGGACAACAGTAACCATATGAGCACACAAATTTATGCAGGAGCCCAATTGCTCGCTCACAGCTTTAATGCCAGTAGCTCACAAAGTAGAATTTCTGCTCACAAATTCCACAGCTTAGAGGGAACATTGGTTGTGACATAGTTCTTTTTCCCCTTAGAGTCTTTTACCTACATTCCTACCTTCAGAATGCCATTCTGGATGTTTATTCCATGTTAAAAAGGACAACAGGAACCGTATGAGCGCACACGCACAGAAAAGCTTATTTCATTCACATTTTATTGATTTCTGAATACTGAATGTCAAACGATTCAGATGGAATTGATTTTATTTTAAAATGCAACCTGACCTGTAAAAGATACCCTTTTCACATGGATCTTCAGGTACCTATCATTAGATGAAAAATGACCTTACACTGCAAAGCAACTCTCAGCATTACAGTACTGATTTCATACACCTCCCTCTCAAGGTCACTTCTCTCACACACCCCTCCCCCATCTAGGACACCACCTTCTGCACATCAATTATCTGTAATGGATACACACTGTAATCAAAAAGCTTAATTGGGTTACATTTATTTATTTAATATCTTTATAACCTCATTCTTGAGTTGACTTAAGTACTTTTACATCAACAGTTTTCACACAACCCCCAGTCTTAGAAGTATAAGCATTGTAGCTTAGCAGTAGGAAACAAAGTGATAGAAAATAATGACTGCAGAACATGGAAAATGTCATCAGGTTGTAGCCAACGTATGGCGACCCCAGAGGACTTTCAAGGCAAAAGACATTCAGAGGTGGTTTTGCCATTGCCTGCCTCTGCATACCAACCCTGGACTTCCCACCCAAGTACTAACCTGGGCTGATCCTGCTTCGTTTCTGAGATCTGACAACATTGGGCTAACATGGGCAATCCAGGTCAGAGCTCAGAACATAAGTACTTTCAGTTAAACTGGTGGTGCATTTCCAGCCCCAGAGTAAGGAGCCCGCTGCTCAGTTGCTAGGACCTTATGGGGCTGGATCCTACAGTCCATCAACAAAAAGTGCTGATGGCTGTGGATATTTCCTGCATTGGTCTCCCCCCAAACCCAGCAGTTCCTTCTGACCCTCAGAAATTTGATTCCTGGAGTTGCAGGACCTATGTGGACTAATAGTTGTGTGGGCCAGAAGACTGCACTGAGATGTTTGAAGGGAATGAAACTGCCCTCTGGCGTCAGTGGAACTGGCACTTGCAGAAGAGGTGGTTTCCTGCCTTTCCTCAGTTGATCCCCAGACTCACATAACTGTTAGTCCACCCAAGTCCCACCATCCTGAAAATCAACTTTGACGGAAGAGGCCGTTGTTAGAGATGGAAACTTCATGGATTCTTACACCAAGAGATAATAGGATCCAACCCAATGATGGTGCTACCAGTACTAGGAGAAATCTCTTTTGGAGCACAGAGATATTTCCCATAGTCCTACAGTTTTGTCTAGCTAAGTTCCCACAAATCTGCAACAGCAACAACAAAAACATGGTTTCAATTAGGCAGGAACTGAAGGGGCTTTGCTGCTGTAGATAGGAACTATCAGTCTGGGGCAAGTGATGCTCTGTATTCTTGGTGCTTGTGGGGGGGCAACAGTAGGAGGGCTTCTAGTGTCCTGGCCCAAACTGGTGGACCTCCTGATACATCTGGTATTTTTGGCCACTGTGTGACAGAGTGTTGGACTGGATGGGCCGTTGGCTTCTCTTATGTTCACAAACTAAGATGAAAGAAACCAAGGATAGAACAGAACTGCAGATGGAACAAGAATGTTGACCTTGGCAAGTTAAATAAGACAGCAGAGGGTTCACTGTAGGTTGTACAGTCCTTCCAGTAGAATATCAAACTACTGCCGGTGCAGTATTTAAGTCCAGAAAAAGTTATGAAACCAAGGATAGAACAGAACTGCAGATAGAACAAGACTGTTGACCTTGGCAAGTTACATAAGGGAGCAGGGGGTTCACTGTAGGTTGTACGTGCTTCCAGTAGAATATCAAACTACTGCTGGTGCAGTATTTAAGTCCAGAAAAAGTTAGGTCATGCAAGCATCCATTTTTCCTTTGACATTCTTGCCCTTCAGGGGATTAAAAAAAACCTGTGATACCTCAGAAAGACTTATGCTTCAAGTCAAGAAAAGCATTTATCAAAGAAGTGCTTACTAGACAGTCCATGAATCAATAAGCTAGACTGTCCTTGCAATCTGGAAGGAGAAAAAGAGGCATGCCTATCAGGAAATCACTTAAAATGCACTTTAGTTCAAGCCTCCTGTGTAAGTATCAGGATTCAAGTACATAACAGAACTGCACTTTCTGAACCCATTTTAATTATTGGTCATCTTTTAAGTTTGGCTTATCGATATCTAGCCAGACTGCATTTAGGCACAACCCCCCCCCCCATATAAAATGCAGAATTTATGAGTCTTATTTTGTTCTCTGTTACTGGTGACAGTCCTCCAATTTCACCCTAAGCGCACAACCCTTTGTCCAACAAGCTCTGTAACATTCAAATCTATCACAATAGAGAATGAAAGTCCAGATTTTTTTAAACTATAGGCAAATTACTAATGTTTTATTTTCGCACTACTGTAAACATGACTCCCTACCCCAGTGTTCCCCAGTGTGGTGCTCATGGGAATCATGGTGCCTACCACAGTACTTCCCCTGATGCCCAACCATGCTTTTTAGAATCTGTGGGAGGCCTTTGTAGGGTAGGCTTGTTATTGGCTGCCTTCATTCAAACAAAAGGGTTTTGCATGTGTGCAACAGAAGCAGCAGCCTCTGGAATGTCAGGGGACTGTAGTTCTATTCCCCGTTCAGACTTTCCTTTTTATTCCTCCCTTCTCTTTTCCCTTCCTTCTACCAGGTTTCCCTTCATTTCTTTTTACGCCCCTTCCATGCCTCTTTTACAAAGTAAGGCATGAGGTAGTTTGTTTGGCTGAGCCTCCAGTGGGAGCCATTTTGGGGTGGCATTCACCAACCCCTCTCAAAATTCCAAAAGTGCCTGCAGCCTCAAAACATTTGGGGGCCCCTGTCTTACCTTATTTGAGGAATAAGGAATTGTTTACTGGCAAAATGTTTGCCATTATTATATATGAGATGAATGTAAACCAAATAGTATATGCTTTAGGAACCAGTATGAGACATTACACCTTCCCATGGGATCCCTGTTGATGGAGGCTAGTTTATATTATACTCAAGCCACAATACTCTATTTCCCCCCACCCAGAGGAATGATTAACCATCACTTACTTCTAAGGAAGAAAGTAAGGGGGTATAACTCAGAGGTATTTATGTGGGGGATACATTTGCCCCTGTTTGGGGGTAAAATCAGGTTTTGGCTGTCTCAGTTGTGTTCCAGAGGACTGTGCCTCATATTATTCAGTGGGAGTCCCCTGAAAACTCAGCAAGTTTTCAGCAAGAAGATGTATGCATAACCCCACATTAGTTTAGTTCCATACATATGGATTCCTAAAACAAAAAGTAGAAAAGTCTGCAAGTTCAATGTGAATGAACAAAGCTGTAAATACTGCATAGTGAGCATTTCTAGGGCCTTACTGCAATTTATGAAATGGTTCGTATGCAGTTCTTTGTTTTCCGTAATCATCACCAGTACCCAGCTGCATATGCCTATCTTTACATCACAGCCAGAATACTGGAAGTAAAATTCATACTGATGTCAAAATGACACCTTCCTGTATTTCCTCCTAGTGAAGTCAAGATACAGTGTCCTGTTGGTTTCCAGCAGTGTTTGTTGCCTTGTACCACCATTGGTATTTATTATTGAAATATGAGGGAGCTCTAGCTCAAATCAGGCATCCCTTCCATCTGTTTTCTTTATATCTTGATAGCATTACAATACTAGATCTGTAGTAATCTAAGTAACCCAAAAGGTCAAAAAACCAAAAATTCTGTACATGACCAATTGCCTTGCTTTGTTGAGAGACGTTCTGCTGAACAAGGAGTCTGTAGTAATCTGTAGCAATCTAAACAACCCAAGAGGTCAAAAAGCCAAAAATTCTGTACATGAACAATTGCCTTGCTTTGCTGAGAGAAGTTCTGTTGAACAAGGAGTCTGTAGCAATCTGTGGCAATCTAAACAACCCAAGAGGTCACAAAGCCAAAAATTCTGTACATGACCAATTGCCTTGCTTTGCCGAGAGAAGTTCTGTTGAACAAGGAGTCCTTGGTGGATTGTTGAAACGATGTTCAGCAGAAAGTATTTCAAGGGGAAATAAATCAATTCATTACATAAGTGTTTACAATTTGCTGTGTTCAAAGAACACTAGTCCATTATTCTTGAAAACAAGACAGTCTATCTAACAATGTAACAGAAGGGCAGAAGGTTTTATACATTTGTTTCACAGTAAGGCATAATTTTGGCAGCGGACATTAATCTCCTGGGATGGCTTCCTCTCACTGCAGCCTGCTTTTTCAAGCTATGTTCTTTCCATGGATAACTTGCTCAAAAAGGACCAGATTTCCTTTTCCAGAGAAGCTACAATTAACCAGTATTCAGACTTCCGGTTTATGGTAGCACGCTGAGCAGACTCATCTCTTGGATCTCCCGGGGTTGAAATCTGTGCACCAGCAGATGGGGGGGCGATGTCTCGCTACCCCCCGGAGCCTGGTTGAAAGGCTCCTAGCCATGGGACTGTTGAGAGGTGGCCTCTTCGCCAGCGCGATGCTGGGGAATCGAGGCGCTTCTCCGTCCCGACGGTCCTCCTGCTGTGTGTTCGTATGGAACTAGTGATGCTGACCGGGACAAGCACTGGAGATCGAGCAGTTTAAATGGAGCTACAGTGAGGTCGCAAGACTGAATATGAACTGTGAGTCGGATTAGAGCGTAATTGCCAATTTAAAAAGAAAGCTCCCACCCCATGGACTAGAAAATAAAGCGAGCGGGGGAGGGGCCCCTCCCATGTGCATGAATAAAAAAGCGAGATTTGAGGAGGGAGAGGAAGTAAAAATGCTGAAATCTGTTGGGAGAGACTTACCACGGCATGGATGAGCATTTGAGCATATATTCAGAGACTTTAGCAAAATTTGCGAAAAGTAAACAATCCATAAAGATGGCGGGGGAAGAGGACTGAGAAAGAAAAACTTTCAAAAGTGAAAGTAACTGGGAGCCCTCGTCCGGAAGAAACCACAGAGTTGGCTAAAACGTTGACAGAATCCCTGCGCCCCCTGCTGGACCAGATGACTAATCTCGAGGAACAGCTGTCAACGATGAACCAAAGCATCACTACTCAGCAGCTTCAGTTGAATGATACTCTTAAAATCACGGAGCAAACAGCTGAGAAAGTGAAAGAAGTTGACGCCAATACTTAAAAGGTGAAGAAAAAGGTGCTAAAATTGGAAAAGAAGCAAGTCTCTACAGAAGAACAAAAAATACAAGAAGATCAAGAAATAAAAGGTTTGACGCATAAAGGCTTCAAATATAAATACAGAGCATTCGCAGATGACGTCATGTTCATAGTAGAAAACCCTAATGAAGAACTACCATTACTGTTCAAAAAAATTAATGAGTTTGGAGAATTGGCAGGATTTTATGTGAATAAAAATAAAACAAAACTTATATGTAAAAATATGACAAAACAAAAACAAAATGAACTG
>NW_015177021.1:334488-334601 GCF_001447785.1 Gekko japonicus | reverse complement strand
TCAAAAGATATTAGCGATTTAAAGAAAAATTTATATTCAAGCTGTATTAATGATCTCCTACTCTTGGGTTTTTAGTTAGTAGTGGTTATCTTTTCTTTCTCCCTACTTGTAGT
>NW_015177021.1:316389-334403 GCF_001447785.1 Gekko japonicus | reverse complement strand
AGGTAGAGAAAGTAGTACTTTTCTCCCTTTCTCACAATACAAGAACTAGTGGGCACTCAATAAAATTGCTTTTATTTGCCTTCTCCATTTGTAGCTGTAAAAGTTAGGTTAGAACAGATAAAAGGAAGTACTTCTTCACTCAAAGAGAAATTAACACATGGAATTCATTGCCACAGGAGGTGGCGGTGGCTACAAGCATGGACGGCTTCAAGAGGGAATTGGATAAACATATGGGGCAGAGGTCCATCAGTGACTATTAGCCACAAGGTATAGATAGGAACTCTCAGTCTGGGGCAAGTGATGCTCTGTATTCTTGGTGCTGGGGGGAAGGCAACAGTGGGAGAGCTTCTAGTGTCTTGGCCCCACTGCTGGACCTCCTGATGGCACCTGGTATTTTTGGCCACTGTGTGACTGAGTGTTGGACTGGATGGGCCATTGGCTTGATCCAACATTGGCTTCTCTTATGTTCTTATGATTTTGCTCAACCTTTTAGCCTGTTCATTCTCTTCTTCTGTCCACAGAGAACACATTTGACATATTTTATACATAAACAGCATGTGCCAATATTCATCACAGGCAGCACCATTACAATGATGATTGAATTTGGCTCACGTTTAGGTAATAGTCTTCTAATCAATCCAAATCCCTTTCACAGGAAAAGTCTACTATATGAAGAAAAAAAACCCAGTATCCACCAAAGATAAGCAGGCTATGCCTGATGACCATCACTTCTATATGAGAACAATGAAATTTTGTGGATGACTATGGAGTAGCTGCGTATGGAGCTGCGGTGGCTCAAGTGGTTAAGACGCTGAACTGCAGGATGTGGAAGGTCGATAGTTCAGCAGTTCGAGACCTGAGTGTGCCACATGACGGAGTGAGCTCCCGTCTTTAGTTCCAGCTCCTGCCAACCTAGCAGTTCAAAAGCAAGAAATTGCAAGTAGATAAATAGGTACCACTTCAGTGGGAAGGTAACAGCGTTCCGTGCGCCTTGGTGTTTAGTCATGCCAGCCACATGACCACGGAAATGTCTTCAGACAGCGCTGGCTCTTCGGCTTAGAAACGGAGATGAGCACCGCAACCCTAGAGTTGGATTTGACTGGCTTTCGAGCAAGGGAACCTTTACCTTTACCTTATGGAGTAGCATTCCATATGGTCACAAAGGCATTAGACATAAAGCTGGTTACAAGTATGATATGGTTCAGATATAGCTGCAAAGTTGGTTGACTGATGTATGAAAGTCTTAAAGGAGCTTTAGGCTTTCTTGCACAATTCCTGCTTTCAGTTTCTCCTCCCCTCACATATTGTGAGATAGTTACTTCTGCAACAAACCACTGGCTCGCAGCCTGAGATTTGCTTCCTCTCTGTTTATTAAGAAAGTGGCCTTCCACTGCATAGCACTTTCCTCTGATGCTGGGTGCTTTTCACCTCACTGAAAGACTCTAATATTGGATGAAGAGAAGCTCCTAGCATCAGAGGAATGTTCTCCATAGTGGAAGACCACTTCCCTTAATAGAAAAGGGTACAGCACATGTGGAACAAAGATTTAGGATGCAAGTTAATGTTGTGGTTACATTCATAGTATAAAATGATCATTCTTTCTCACATTCAACATAACTTCAAACAATTAAACTGGTATCTAAAATCAAATTAAAGATTTTTGTTATCTGTTATAGTCTAACCTGTATAGTCATCCAGTTGTTCTGCTCTCATCTCAAGAGCTTCTATGTCTATGTCAATGAATTTCCTGAAAGACATGCCTCAATGAAGATTTCAGTGGATTTCTGCTGGTAAGAGCTTCACTTAGCCAAAATCTTAAACGCTGTCCTTACTGAGCATCCTACAGCTTATCACATTGTCTTCAATCTACTGTGATACTGCTAGAAGCTTCTTCTCAACAATTTTGGGTTGGGTATAATGGTGTTACCCCACCAACACATTTACTTGGGGCTACCATGTTAATTACACTGTTGTTTTACTCTTGCCAACCTAGCAGTTCGAAAGCAAGAAATTGCAAGTACTAGATAAATAGGTACCACTTCGGTGGGAAGGTAACAGCGTTCCGTGCGCCTTGGTGTTTAGTCATTCCGGCCACATGACCACGGAAACATATTTGGCTTTGAAACGGAGATGAGCACCGCAACCCTAGAGTCGGATTCGACTGGCTTTCGAGCAAGGGAACCTTTACCTTTTTACCATGTTAATTACATTGTTGTTTTACTCCCACAGTGCAACATAATGCTGATAGTGGCTCACTTTCAGGTCCACTGTTGGCACATTACATTTAGTCATGGTAAGCCTTGAATTCATATTAAAATGGGTTGAGTTGATGTTACCAGACTGCATTCAGGAGAAGGGAGGCCAGAGGAACATCACTGTAACACCTAAGCTGCGTTCTTTCCTGCTCTTCTTGTCTTCAGGTTTAAACTTGAGTGTGGCTAGAAGGCTTGGGCACAAGCTGAAGGGCAAGAACCAAAGGAAATGTGGCCTGTAGCTCACTCTGTTCAACAAGCTAGACCACTGGGTCCAAGACTGACTCAGATTATGGTTGCTTAATTTCTGTTTGTTTTATTTGAATTGTCTATTTTTCAAGAATTAAGAGAAAACTGGTACAAGATGTTTTATCGATGGTACATCACCTCAAAATATATTGCTAAGATGGAAAAGAATTACAAAGGGGCTTGCTGGAAATGTAAAAAAGAAGATGGCACATTTTATCATAGGTGGTGGACCTGCATCAAGACGGACAGACACTGGAAAAACATACATGAAAAAAATTAAGGTATTTAAAAACCTAAATTCCCAATGAACCCAGAGACTATGTTACTGGGAATCCTTCCAGATAACACAGACAGAACCTCACAAGCCATACTTTGATATATGTTGACAGCTGTCAGAATAATATTTGCAATGAAATGGAAGACAGAGGACTGTCCTACAATAGAGATCTGGGAAGAAAAACTTGCTGAGTATGAAACATTGGCAAAATTAACCAATTATATAAACAAAAGACTATTGAATGAATATCAGCAGAAATGGCAAGCTTATTACTTATACTCGGGAATAATTCACTTTTTTCTTTTTAGTTCTGGAATTATTTGAATATCACATTAATGATGATGAAGATATTGATTATAATTTCAATATTTTATTTGGTACTCGATTAGTATTTAAATAATCTGTAAGAATAAAATTCAGATTTAGATAAACAAGACAATATCTAGGTTTTTAGTACAGAAGTCCGCTCAACTGTTAAAGATGTATTCTCTTTTATCGTTAATATATTGTTAATGATAAAAGAGAGAATCTAACCCGAAATTCTGCAGTATTAATGCTTTATTGTTTCTGTATTTGAATTATGTAATACATTTGGTAATATATCTGATTTTACTTGTTGTACGTAACAATTCATAATACCTAACAAACCTGATGAATCTATATATCCCCCCTCCCCTTCTTCCCGTCTGTATCCCACCTTTTTCGCTGTTTTATTAATGATATAACCTACTTTGGATCCCCTTAGGGAGGTAAAGTTGTGAATAAACATACTAAGTTAAGTAAAGGTATTCTTAAAATGCTTTTTTTTTGCTTTGTTTCACATACCTGCGCTGATGTGACTGGCAGTGCCTCTCTTCTTGTGCCTATGTAGTTTGGATTCCTGGAACATTTATAAATCAGTGAAATGCTGTGTAACTACATGGGGAGTGCATTGGTTGTATCACATATAAACATGCCCAGGAATTGTACCCATATGTGAGGAAGTTTATTTATTTATTTGTTATATTTATATCCCGTTCTCCCCGCGGACGGCCTCAGGGCGGCTCACATTTGCCGGCGTAATATAGCCGGTTAGCATAAAACATTTAAAACCAGTTAAAACCAGTTATATGTACTTGGACTGTTGTAAGGACTACCAAGAAGGTTTTGGTACTTTATCACTAACTGCCAACAACAATCCTGTCATCAAAAAATATGACAGGTAGACAAGCACATGCATATAGGAACAAGAGATTAAAATAGCTTAGAGTAGCTAAATTGAATTTTATTTTGTGAAAGACACTGAGGGCTAACTTGACATTATTGGCAGAGGATTTCTATCTGACCTACTGAAAATCACTTGAAATCCATTTGAAACCCTTTCCGCTGTGTGACAAAGTATGTCCTTCATTGTTCAAATAAGTTGTGTGTTTGTGTAGCATTGTTTATTGGATAAATTACCCTGTTTTATATTTAATTGTTCTCATTTTATACTGACCTTTTTTGCATTTCTAATTCTGTGATCTGCTTTCAGTCTCAATGAGAAAGTCAAACTATAAATGAAGTAAATAAATGAAGAAAATAAAGTTTCTGCACAGAATTAAGAGGACTGACAGCAGAAAGTGGTATACAGTTTATGGACATTACTGCCATCAAATCATTTAAAAACTGAATCAAAAAAGTGGATTACAGGTAGGGACATTATATTAAGTTTCCTTCACTTCCTTAATTTTCAGCATTTATATATTCAAGAATTACATTTCCTTCACTTCCTTTAATTTTCAGCATCTAAACTTTCTTGTTTTTACATTTTCTATGAAATCATTTAAAAACAGAACAGAACCAGTGGACTACAGATAGGGACATTATTATATATTCAAGAATTAAATTTCCTTTGCTTCCTTAATTTTCAGCATCTAAACTTTCCTGTTTTTACATTTTCTATTGCTCATTGATATCCATTACACATTGATACCCAACACTAATAGAGAAGTATGTGAAAGGAGACAAAGGTCAGAAAGGTTTGGTGGCTAGACATCGATCTTTTTAAAAAGGAAACATCTGCTTTGTAAACTTGCACTGATTTAATCCAGTTTTTCTATTATGGCTTCCTGCAAATAACCAGGAAATGGTAGCGTAATGCATATTTCAAATTCTTCACTGTGATACTTTACAATGTTTTTCACTGGTTTTTAATATCACACACTGTTTTACAAAAAGAGGCATATATTCAGCATAGCTATCTTTGTATTTTATGCTACAGAACCAAAGTAGGGTTAGTGTTTTATCCACTAAAAATAGCTTATTGTAACATAGGGTTGCCAGGTACCCTCCTTGCTCCAGCAGGGGGATTTGGGGGGTGTTCTGGGCATGGGCGGGGCCAGCTGGTTGGAGGCACATTGGAGCCCCCAAAAGTGGGGGAAACCCCACCCAGACCTGGGGGTTGGCAACCCTATTGTAACACTAGATTAAGATTAAGATACCAGACTTTTAAAAAGTGGTAGCTAGACCAAAGGAAAATGTGGTTTTTATAGGCACAAGACAGAGCCATTAGTTATGGATGTCGAAAGACCAAAAACAAACTTGGGGGGAAAGGAAGACACTTGGTTAAGCTACATTGTCATTTTACTCTATAGTTGCTCTGAAGACCTCAGGGTGGTGCCTCCCTCCTTTTATCCTTACAACCACCCTGTGAGGTTAGGCTGATGGGCCTATCCCCAAGTCACATGACCAAATGGGGATCTGAGTCAGTGCTCCTCAGTCTAGCTTTAACAGTCAGAATAAAGTTCATTCCACTACAAAATCAAAAAGTGCTACTATGAATATAAATCCCTGGTACAAACCTTACCTCTGTTATGAGCCACTTCACAGTGTAGGCAAGTCACTGCCTTTCAATCTCAGCCCCATCCCATCTGTAATATGGGATTAACAATACTGGCCTACATCTGTGTTGCTATTGTAATAATTGTTGGTTAAAAAGATGTGTAACTTTTTCATCACTTAGGAAAAAATCATCATTATTTATTATTAAGGCATTTTTATTTGCCAATTTGAATGCTTTAAAAATAATTAATCTTTCACTCTTAACACTTTAATCCTAATTCTTGGTGTTAAATAACAACTTCAAGAGGTTGCCACTGCCTTCTATATAAATCACTGCCTGCCACTGTATGCCATTTTATTTAGAACAGTGAATGGTGTGTATCATGACACATTAGCATGTCAGTGATAAATTGGCACTTGTGAAAATAGAAGATATTTATAAAATCACATGAAATACAACCCAAAACCTAATTGCTTTACTAAAATAGACAGTGGGAAAGGGAAATGATATTCGCTGTTGCCACAAAAAGGATCTATTTAATAGCTTTTTGTGACTAAAATCCAGGAGAACAGAATTGTAAGCAATACTGTCATGAGGAAAGGCATTAAGAAATAAAGACAAATATGTCATAAAAATAATTTCAGATAATCCCCCATTTAAAGCAGAGTGCTTAATTCTTTGACAAAGATGAAGTGCAAGAAATTTCAATAACTGCATTAGAGACTAGAGACTCTCCAAACTAATCTGTGAACATCTGTATTCGCATTTTCAGAGTTACCATACAATAATTGTGCATTCCCATATATGGAATAGTCTATGAAACATTTAAACTAGCTTTATCTTCACAAAAGAACTGAAGTGCATTTGGAGATTGCTCCTTCTCCCGGAAACAATTTCCATTTATTCCAAGGTGATATCTAAAATAGAATTTAGTCTCACTAAATGGACTGTGTTTGGCTTAACTGTCGAGGAAATGGTCAACTGTGACTTTCCAGTGATCTGTACAATGGCAAGTCTCTGTTTCCACCACAAATGGAAGAATTAACAGGAGCTTAACCAGCTCTTCTCTGGGCCAAGCTATATCACATGCTGGTGTTCTGTAAACAGAACTCCAAATGCATAACTGTGCCCTAAAGAGCAGCCATGACTGCTCTTTATCTGGATTTCAGCTGCAGCATTGTAGTGTGCATGTGTAGAGAAATTAGCATGGTGTAGTAGTTACGGTGTCAGACTAGGATCTGGGAAACCCAGGTTCAGATTCCCCCTCTGGCACAGATGCTCACTGGGTGACCTTGGGCTATTTCACACACACTCATCCTAAACTACCTGATAGGCTCGTTGTGAAGCTAACATGGAGGAAGGGGAATGTAATGTTGTAACTGCTTTGGGTCCCCACTGGGGAGATAAGCAGGATATAAATATCTAATAAGTTAGCTCTCCCTCCTCAAGTTGGTTTCCCAATTGGAAATGTCTCCTAGTAGGCTGATTTAAGTCTCAACAGATGGAAAAGAGACTGGTATTGATATGGTGGCTCTTCGCCTACTGGGGTTTAAAATAGCTCAGAGGGGTTTCCAATCTGTGAAAAGGCACAGATGGAAGATTTAACTTTTAGTTTCCCAGCTTTATGGCGCCAACCCAGATTGCCCTGGGAGCTACTATTTATTAGTCAAATGTTACATCTGGAGTTCCAGTAAAAAATCCAGCATCACATATGACATTTAAAAATGGCTCAAATCTTTAGACCCAGGTATTCTGCTTTAGAGCTCATTGAGTGCCTCATCAACCTTTTGGTTTGGCAAAGCATCCCTAGCAGCTGCAGGCTGCTCTCCATGGTACTGAATAATATGACTTCACTCAATACTACAGCTGGGTGGAATAAGGGGAAGAGTATGTCACAAGTGTCTATTCAGAGTGAAGACTATGCTTCCAGAATTGGCTTTGTTTGCTCTTGTGGCATTAATGCAAAGCTAATGCTGACTGGCAACATAACATTACAAGGTCATCACATTCATATAAACAATTCCAGTGGCTAGGATAACCCACTTGACTAATTAAGAAAGGCAATTTAGTAAGAAAAAATGGCACCAAAAAGAGCAGAGAACAAACTGTAGAACAGGACTGCAAGAAGTGATCATCCACACTATTTAATAGAAGGGGAATGTCCTGCCCTTCCAAATGTACTAGAAAACTGGAAAGGTAAAGCAGTATTTGAAGTTTACATCCGCACCCATAGTTAAAAGTGACCTTAACCCAGATGCCTGTTCCATCTACTATAAAATAATCCAAATATCACAATGTCTGCAAATAAAGTGTGTATGGTGTCTACTGCATTAGGACATCCATGGGCAAGCAAACTCAAACCTGACTGCAGAATAGACTGGCATCCCGGACCAAGACCATCAGTCTCCACTCTACCAACAGTGCTCCCTTCTCCTTTGACTGTGTGCCACTTAATCAAGGCTCAAGCACATTTCGATATATTTATTTATATGAAAAATCAGTTTTAAATCACTCACATATTCAGTTATTATTAACTATGCTAGTGGGAGCACATGTACACAATCTCATAAATAAACACAGAAAACTATTCAGGCCCTTTGGCAGTATCTTTCCATTATGCTAGAAATCACAAAACTGATTACTAGCTGTTTTACAGTATAATTGAAGGGCCTGGTTTCCTTGAGTCCACAATCAAAATTGCAATCAGACTGCCGTACACGCCTTGTTGCCTCACTGCACCGCTTGACAAAATGGATGGGCTAAAACATCTTAAGCCCTGTGTACTTCAACTTTGTGTCTGAGGTTGCAAGCACCTTAAATGACTTCCATCACAGTTAATGAACCTTAATTGCAAAGAGAATTAAAGATTTAAGATGTCTGCAGCTATCAGAAGCTCCTTTGGGTCCTGGGAAGGACATTACCTTGTTTTTTAACCTGTTTGTACCCACAGCTTCCTGGGCAAGACAGTGCTCAACTAGTGCTTTGTGGGCCCTCACCTCCATCCCAGCATGTGAATAAGACTCTCCCTGTATCAATCAGTGCTCTTCTTCTGCTGACAGGTACAAAAGATGAACATACCACAATTATTCCAGTGCTAACTAAAATGCAATTCTTCTTCTGCTGACAGGTACAAAAGATGAGCATGCCACAATTATTCCAGTGCTAACTAAAACGCAATAATGTGGTAAATACTGTGTTGTATTTTTAGATTTAATATCATAGCACTAATTGTTTCTTAGCTGACTCTTCACAGATACACTGATGGACATAGTTTATGAAATCATGGCATAACAATGTGATTCCTGTTGGCTCCAGTAATATATTAAAACCCTGGCTGAAAAAAATTGAGTAAGTCTGCTGGTCTTTATATGGATCGATGACCTACAGATTAGAAAGGGCCTGCTGATTTCTCACACTGCATTACAGACTTCCAGTTTTAAATCACTATTCCAGCCACTACCTGCAACACATGCACTGATAGTTTCAGATGGGTAGCCATATTAATCTGTAGTAGTATATTTGAGTCACAAAAGCTTACCCTGGAAATCTTTGTGGGTCTTTAAAGCAGGCCTTGACAAATTTTCTTTAGCTTAAGGAGCTGGCCCCAAAATTTAGAAGCCAGATACATTTTCTGTCTTCAGGTTTTCATATTTTAATGACCATATTTTTCAAGTGATTGCTACTACAAAGCCTAATCCTAGCCTCTTCACAGTTTCTTGTGACACAAGAGCTGTCACAAGCATAAACACAGGAGTAACACTGATTGTCATCACTACAACAAAAAGCTTACCTCTAATCATAACCTAACCTCTCCCCAGTTTCTTACAATTTCATTACTGAAAGGTTCATTTAATAGGCTATGCAGAAAGCAACTAGTAAAGGAATTAACTTACCATCAAATAAAGGTATAAGGTTAACATAAAGAGAAGCAATGACAACAACTTCATGCACGTGCATTTCTATGTCATACAGAAAACTTACTCTGATGTGAAATGAAAAATAAGCTTCATATTTCCTACAAAGTAAGGATTGCTAAGAGATAGTAAATAAAATAATTGCTGAAAATCATAGGTGCCTCAAAGATATTTCTCGATGGCACAGCAACCTGGTTTAAGGCGCTCCTGGAGTTGAATTTTGTTCAGGTATCATTGAGTAGTTGTTATTGTTTTAAATCACAGGCATTATATAGCTTTCCAAGTATACACAGTCGCCAACTTGAAATTGGTATCAGAGCCAGTTCCAACATAACTTTACACATCTGTGTAGTAATTTGTGCAGTTGTTCTCAGGTTTGTATACATGTTATGTCAATAACATCTATTCAGAATTTCAGCAATTCTAGCAAACATATGCAGGCTGATGATTTGGAGGTACTTACATCTTCTGGTCATAAGTATTATATAAAGAGCTTTTCATTTAAAAGGCACACTGGGCTAATGCTCCTTCCTCATTTAATAATCCAGTCCTGTATTTGAAACTGGGGATGTGTGTGACTTGTACTTTGTAACTTCACCTGACAAAATGACAGTAATATTTAATTTTCAAAATATGAGAGTTTTAAACTGCACACCTGAAGTAACTGGGGATGTGTGTGACTTGTACTTTGTGACTTCACCTGACAAAATGACAGTAATATTAACTTTAATTTTCAAAATATGAGTTTTAAACTGCACACCTGAAGTGAAGTTGGGTACAGATATTATGGTGTCACACACTGGATGTCTAAAATAAAATGTATATATCCAGATCCTTCATTGTTTCTGTAATTTCAGGCTCAAAAACCATGAAAAAATTGCTTTGTGTTAGAAAAGAAGAAGAGTTGGGTTTATACTCCACCCTTCACTCAGAGTCTCAGAGCGGCTTACAACAGCCACTCTGTGAGGTAGATGGGGCTGAGAGAGCTCTGAGAGAACTGCTCTTGAGAGATCAGCTCTGAGAGAACTGTGAATGACCCAGGGTCACCCAGCTGGCTGCACGTGGAGGAGTGGGGAATCAAACCCAGCTCCCCAGATTAGAGCCCACCACTCTTAACCACTACACCAAACTGGCTCTCAAATAAATGGTATGCACTCAAATAAATGGTATGCACAAGTAATTTTAAACCAGGCAATTCCTAGTGAACAGAAATAATTATGAAATGAGCCAGGTGTACAGCAGCAGCATATGGAATCTGTCTTAAGTAATTAGTCATCATTAGCACTAATGTAAACAGCCTGAAATGGCTGTTTTGGACACATCAGTGTGGCATCTACCCCATTTAATGACGTGATTCTGATGCTCTCAATTCATACCAATTAATTCCTTGCTCTACTAGCAGAGCCATTCAAACATAAGGATGTTATTTGTTACTTGTCGAATGTTACGTTATATTGGACATTCTTCAGGCTAACAATTTCAGATTTATTGATTCACACTTAACATATCTTGTTGTTATAGTAACACACGCTCTCCCTTTTTGCCTTCTGCTTCCCCACAGCCAGTTAAACACTTATGCAGCAAATCATGCTTTTGCTATTTTGCCCTCCAAAGCAAGATTAAACTATGGCTTGTGGATAACAAACATGATTAGGATGAAATAATAAACTATGATTTGCTGTTGAAGTGTAGCTTTCAAGTTGTGGGTTAGAAAAAGAAGTGAGCCTGAATACTGGAAGAAAGCTGGCTTGTTCCAGTAGCAACAAACCAAGGCTTGGCAGCACTGCATGTGAATGATGCCATAACAGTTATAGCAGCAATGCAGGAACTTAGCACAAGACTGCACTGCAAGTTTCCTTGGAATGTCCAGGACTCTAGGTGGATCTCACTCCCCCACTTTAGTCCCATCTGACAGTTCTAGAGCCTTGACCACCTTAGGAAGGAATCTGGGGAAAATACGGATGAGAAAAGGTGGTTTTGTCCTGGTCCCTCTTATTGTTGTTCTTTTGACTATTCCCCCCCTCTCTATGAGAGAAGTGAGGTCAGAAAAGGCAGGCTGGCCCATGCCTTCTGTGTGCTGTATGGGGGGGGGCAGGCACACTACATTCTGTCACTCAGGAATCAGCTCCCTTGGGACAATGTGTAATGAGGTTCTCTGAAATGCATAACTGAACTCCGAGCTAACAGAGGGGTTTCCCTATGTTTACCTCCCTTTGGCAAGAATGGCTAGTGGGCCTATGCCACTTCTTTTTCGTGTGCTGCAATTTATGCAAATCTGAGTAACTTATCCAGAGTCATTGACCCTTGAAATACTAAGCCCTGCATATCTTTGATCACAAGCTCCTTCGCCCAAGCAATTTGTTTTGGTTTGGCTCTGTATGACAGGTTGTTCCTCGGGGCCTCATTAACGGCTGAGTGGCATGAAGTATGGGCTGCTGCAGAAATGTCAGAGCTCTCATCAGGCCCGAGGGTGGGGAGGACAGCAGGCAGGAATAGGGAGAGGTCAAGCAAGGCTTGCCTCTTCTAGCTGCTGAGGAGGGAGGAAAGAAGCGCAGAAGATATTTGAGGGAAGAACTGCTGCTCTCATAAGAGTGGAGATATACATTGACGCAGCTCTCTGCCAGACAAACAGGGCCAGTATGGTAGCAAAGGGTGCTAACCTCTTGGTGCTACTCTGAATGACAACCCCGTCTGCAACCAAGAGAAAGCACTTTTCCATCTTGCACCACTGCCTCCACTCCTGGAATCACTGGGAAATTATATGTTCAGATCATCACTCCAGAAAGTTTAAAGAGTTTTCGCATATTCAGTTATATGCTAACAGGCACTAGAAAATGACACATTTCCTACTAACAGCTTTACTATCATGCAAACACTGTCTAGATTCCAAACAGAAAGGGCAGCACAGTGTTCTTGGTAGAATTAGGTAGAACACCATCTGCTTACTGAACACTACATGTGTCAAATAAGCAGGGCCAAGTTCCTTTCTGAGCCATGTTACTCTTCAAAATTTTTAACAGATATGCTGGTGTGAATAAGATGACTTGGCTTGCAGTTACTTTTAATAGGTTACTTTTAAAAAATCTTGGCATTCTGTAACTCTGAAGTTTGCTTTCCAGCACACAGTTCGACACCTGATACACAGTATTTAAGGAACAGTTTTCCCATTTACAAAAGTAATACATGGCCATTCTTACATTAGTAAAAAATATTAAAAGCTCACTGACATATCAGTCCTCAGGACAGTCTGAAAGAACATAGAATATAGTCTACCTATAAGGTATTCTTTGTTCAGAGATGTGCTTATTGCAAACAAAAAGCATAAGAGGCCTGAAATTATTTCACTCCTCTCATACAATTAACAGAAATATTTCATACAGTACACTGAATGCTCAAAGCTCTTCATGAAACACCACGAAGAAGTCAAAATAAGTTCCTAGGATTTGTGCCAATAATGCTGTGTATCCCAAAGCATCCAGATTTTTAATCCAAAGACTTGGATTTTTGCACTCAGAAATAAATGATTTAAAAGTACCAGCTGGAACTGGACTCATAGTAATAAACTACTTATACTCACATATGCATACAAATATTGCAATATTTTGCACTTTTGATAGAATTTGAGATATTTTGACAAGAACAAGGACAAGAAAGAAAAGGAGCTGTCAGCTAGAAGGTGCCAGTGGAGGTGATGAGTTAATGAAATAAAGAAATTAAGATAATGTTGGTGGGCCACAGAACCCCCAAGTTTAGTCTAATAATGGGACAAAAAGCAACTCCCGGTCCCCGGGACCATTCCGGGTTGGGAAAAATAGTGTGAGTGGAGGAAGGTCTGATCTGCTCATTTATTAAGGTACTGATACAAATCAGGCCCCTGCAAGCCTAAAAAAAATTAGATTTTTAAAAAAGTGTTGGGAGCTCCAAATTTAAAACTCTCAGCACATGTCTGGCTCTCACTCCCATGCTGTGACGTTCCTACCATCTGGAAACTCACATGCAGGGTTGCTGCTGTAGTGCAGACTAAGAAAATATAGTTCTGGGTGTGTTCTTCTACTCTAAACTAACTTTTATTGGCCTGGCAATTTTTAAAGCAAGACTTTAAAAATTACAAAACAGGACCTCAGTAATTTTGAAAAATGCCAAAAATCTGATTTTGTAAATAGGAATATTTACCACACAGTTCAGTAGGTTGTAGAACAGGCAACAATGGCCATACAGGGAAGGAAGTTTCCAGAGCTTTAGCTAATATGTCATGCATTTTTTAAAAAGCACTCTTTGTATTTAAGCTGAAATAGTATATATATTTTTG
Source organism: Gekko japonicus (assembly GCF_001447785.1). Lineage (NCBI taxonomy): Eukaryota > Metazoa > Chordata > Lepidosauria > Squamata > Gekkonidae > Gekko > Gekko japonicus. Next base: position 320,599 of record NW_015177021.1, on the reverse strand, counting down.
CTTGGGAGTAAATTGATTCTAAACCAACAGGACTAATTTTCAAACAAACATAGTTAGGGTTGGGCCATAAAAGTGATTTCTGAGGGGCCAAGACATTTAGCTTATGCACAAATTCCTCAGGACTGTTCCCAGTGGGGGGAATGGAGGGCTATGGGAACATGGACTAGCTTGGGATTCAACGGAGGTAAAAATGACACAGCAGAAAGTGAAACAGCAAAAAGCGACACAGCAAAATTAAACAGCAGGTCTTTAGTCTAGCAAACGCATAAGCTGGATATGAGTCTTTTCATAAATATACAACAGATATTCATATGACAAGAGAGGAAAGATTTAGTTCCTTTACTGAATGTGACTACAAAGAACACAAAGATACAAATTGTCCTTAAGTGTATGCTTTAAATGAGAAGGGGGGTTAATCATCAAAGAAGCAGAATTTTGGAACAGTTATCCTAGGACACCAGTGGGAGCAAATACATTACTTTTATTGTTTTCCATTTCATCTGATCTATTAAAAGTTCCAAAAATCCTCTTCCCTGTTTAGATTATTCTTCCTTAAAAAAAAAAAATCCTCTAAGGAATCATGATGGAAACATCTATAGATGTATTACTTATGGTAACAGCTACTTATGGGCTATGGGGATGTTCTCTTGAAAGATGTCACAGATCCATAGCAATATATTTGGCAACTGGGTAGTGATCTTTCCCCGGGCAAGAAAAACTAGTAAATGACCACTAAGGCCTCAAAAATGGCTATACTGAAGCAAAGTATACAGGCTATATGAAAACCTTTTGATGCACTTGGGATCCTCAGCTCTGTCAGAAAGACAGGAGGTACTGTCTCATGAACCATTTATATGCTCCAATGGCATTAAAGGTTCAGCATAAGCTCTGGTCACTATATTTTTGGTGGCACAGCAGAACAAGGTAGCATGAATCAGGCATGGACTTGGAGCTCTTGCACACTTTACACTACATTATAGGTATACCACTGTCTGGTGCTGTTATATCATCAATCTATCTAATTATCAACATAGGGAAATCTATGGATACTTAAACCCAGAGATTGGAGCCATGAACAGACAAGACAGCTCTTTCTACAAACCTAAAAAACTGGGGTGTAGAATAACTGAAATCTAATCAGATACCCACAGTGGCTATTGCTAGGCAATCAGAACAGTATTGGTAGCCAAGACTTGGTTTCTGTCAGTAAAAGAGGATGGGGCAGGACGCTTTCCAGGCCTGTTTTGGCCTTTTAAGGAGGACTCATCAGGGCCAAGCCCAATAGCAACAACAAGCAACTTGATACCACACAATTTACATGACTCACACAATCCCAGTTGCTTGCTACTGTTCGACAGCAGCCACCCACAAACGACAGTATGATGTAGTGGTAAGACTTGCAGACTAGGTTCTGGGAGACCCAGGTTTGAATCACCACTCTGCTTGGGCCAGTTACACATTCTGAATCTAATTTACCTCGCAAGATTATTGTGAGGATAAAATTCAAGCAAAGAGAATGATGTAAGCTGCTTTGTTTGCCTATCTGGAAGAAAGGTGGGATATGAATGAAGGAAATAAATAATGAATATAGCTGAAGGTCGCTTGGTTGGTGGAAGAGGAGGAGGAAGGAAAGAGGAAATAGTGTGAGGAGGAGGGCACAGGGGGAAATGAGGTGCCCCTTGCAAGTTGCCAGAAGGAAAGAGGAAGTAGCGTGGGGAGGGGTTACAGGGGGAAATAATGTGTCCCCTGCAAGTCCTCACAGGTTCCCTACCATGCAGCTAGACCTGGCCTGGTGGCTGACACTGTGCAACTGGGTCCAGCCTGGTGGCTGACATCGTGCAACTGGGTCAAAGTCTTCCCAAGCAGAGGCTTCTAGGAGGGGAAGGAGGGGAGATAAAGGGGGCTGAAGTGTGGGCAAATAATGGTAGTTCAGCTGGTGGGTGGGAAAGTTGGACAAATCCAGTGGCTGGAGCTGTGAATGGGCTTGCAGGAAAGGTAAAGAGGAAATAGTGGGGGTGGGGAAATGAGACACGCCTCACAAGTCCTTGCAGGTCCCCCACTCACAAACATATAACAGGAAATGTTGCCTAGCATTCAAGGGACATTCTGCACCAATTGTAGTTAATTTGGCATATATCCATCACAGTATTTGATACCACATAAGGTTTGATAGCTAAAGGTTGTCTAAGTGGGGGGGGGGGGAGAACTGTGCTGTCTTGGAAGAAACAGATGGAGAATCCAGCATTGTCTGCACAACCAGGACACCTGCCTGAGCCATCTTACTAAACATGTCCCTTATCCAATAAGCACCAATCACTTTCTGATCCTATGATTCAAGCCCACTTTCTCTTTTATAGACTTCCTTCGCATTTGATACAGTATACATTGAATATTCTCAAATGAAAAAGTTCCAAAATTAAAGTAACAAAAAAATAATTAAAGACTTAACAGGGATGCAGATCAAGACGAGTATTGCAGTTATTCTAATTACACCACAGGTGTTCTATATTTCAGCCTTGTGGGAGAAGAAAATCATTCATTTATTCCATGCAATCAGTATGAACACTGCTAGGAACAAACTGGTAATTTGGTTTTTAAATAAAATATATACATTCATTTTTGGTTTATTTACAGGATTCTGTGTCAGTGTGTGTGCGCGTGTGTGTGCGCGTACACCCTCAGAATGATAAGCAGATGACTGACATGCTGCTGGAAACTAATTTCAGTCTATGGCTTCAAAGGTAGTTAATATTCTAATTAAAAACTATTGTTCATGTCTTGTATCTACCCTTTTTAGCTTGTGAAGATGAGCAAAACTGAGTGCCAACACTCCTTCCTCCATCAAAGCCAATGGCCCTTCTACAACTGAACTTGGATTTTATCTTCAGAAGCCAAGCACTGCTGGCACACGAATAGCCATGTATAAAACTACAGATGCACTACCATCTTTAGAATTTCTTTAACAATGAAAGTGCTCTATTATATAAATACAATTTTAATGTAAAAGTTCACTTTTTTTTCCAGTCAACCCCTGGGTCTCAGACCTCTTGGCAGCCAGTAATGATATCCCAAAAGAGCTTAAAGATGAGTTAAAGAAGACTGCTCTGGGATAGACAGATAACTGATAGAGGATAAAGACAAGAAGAGGGCTCTACCCGTATGCAAGAAGGAAGGCAAGGCAAAGAAACGCTCCCATTCTTTTTATGAACCTCAATGCAACTTTGATTTTTGACCTCTCATGTCTTCCAAGAGTCACCGGCAGCCCAAGCAATCTGGTGCTTCCAACTCCTCTTTCCACAGCTCAACCAGCCAGGCCATGCAAGGAGCTAAGAAGAGTGCTGCTGTGTGAAAGTTACAGCTGATCAGCCCCACCAAACCTTGGAGGGCAGCTTCAGGCAAGGGCATAGACTTTCCAGTTTCCCGGGGCGGGGGGGCATTAAAAGAACTGGGACCCAATGACATAAAAGAACTGGGACCCAATGACATCATAGGGAGGAGCTAGTGACATCACAGGCCATGGTCACTATCTATGGAGGTGGACCCATGTGGGATTTAGGGATGGGCTCCCCAGAAATTTAGGGAGGCCTGGGAACTGCCCTAGCAATGTCCCTGGGCTGGGCTAACCCCAGGAACAGTTGCCTTCTTAGCACACTGCTTAGAAACTTAGAAAGCCCCACACACACCCCACACTGAAATAAGAACATAATATCAGTCCATACCACATTGCAATAAAGTCCCTACAACTGTATACAGAAATACTGAGCTTCCCTACCATTTGCCACAACTAGCCAACCACACAACCAGGATCAAGACTCCTAAGTGGACCAACAGACAGGCATACACTCGTTTGAGAAACTGAGTATTACATTACAACACCTCTGGAACATTACAGATCAGTAGAGCCAGCACTGCACAGTGGTCAGAGTTGCAGATTGATGTGGGGAGTCCCAGGTTTGTATTTTCACTCTGCTGGCTGAGTGACCCCGGGACAAATCTCCCCTTCTCTACCTAACCTACCCCACAGGGTTGTTGTGAGGATGAAATGGAGACTCATGGGCAGGGTCCCCACCTTCCCTGGCAGGAACACTATGTTAAGAAATCTCTCACAATTATGCAGCCATAGCAGGCAGGAGGGAAGGAGGTGAATACCTTGAGCGCCAGAGACTTGTAGAGGAAGAGTCAAACTTTGGGGACTTACCGGGGCACCAGA
>NW_015177021.1:183911-316292 GCF_001447785.1 Gekko japonicus | reverse complement strand
AAACATAGGGTATATTCTGGGGGCTGGAGGGGAGGGGGTTTGAGGGAGAGGCTCCAAAATCACAGGGTAGCTGCTGGAGCCTCTCCTCAAGATACCTGCCATGTTTCAGGAACATTGAACCAAGGGGTCCAATTCTACGGGCCCCCAAACAGGTTGCCCCTATCCCCACCATTGTTCTCTATGTTCTCTATGGTGGGAAAAAATTAAAACATGTAATCTAAAACCAAGTAATCTAAAACTCAGCCTTTTAAATTAGGGGTTCCATATTTTTAAAAAGCTGTTTTTACTGTCTATATTAGCTTGAGGACTGTTTTGTGAATATTACTTTTGGTTTACCGTTTATTAAAATAGTAATAATATTTGGTTTATTAAAATGTTTATTTATGATTTATTAAAATATTAAATATTAATAAACAAGTTGTGTTGTTTTTAATAATTATATTGTACTGATTTTTACTTAGTGCACTCTCTTCAGCAGGTTTCTGGAGAGATGGCCCATAAATTATCTAACTAACTAATCCCCAGACATTGCCCTAGCTTATTCGCAGTGTAGCATGTAAGAAAAAAATGAGACCAGAGTTGAGCAGTGTGTGATAAAACTTCAAAAGCAACCACTAAGCCATGGAAGTTTGCTGGGTGATCTTGGCCAGTCACACACACTCTGCCTAATCTGATTAACAGGGCTGTTGTGAGGATAAAACAGAGGAGGAAAGAACAATATAAGCTACTTTGTCTTCCCATTGGGGAGAAAGTAAATAAAACAAATTCCATGGCTTCTTCTCTTCATACAATTAGAAAACACGAATAGGAAAAGATGATGTTGGAAATGGGTCTGAAATCATATATGTTTGGTGACACAGATGATATGATTTGCTTGATTTTATTTAAATATGTATATCCTACCTCTCTATAATGTGTCTCGCGTGGCTTAGAATAAAGACGAATAGTAAAACAACACCAATAAAACAGCATCAGCAGCAAACAGCTGTCACCCACCATGAAAATCCAAAGAGAAACTGAGCCTGTCTGCTGAATGCTTGCCTAAATAGGCACATCTTTAGCTGCCATCGGCAAAAGGAGGCCAGTGAAGGGGTTATGTGCCTTCTTCCTTGTACCTTGTGCTTGTCAAGAATTCCCGGTCCAGGGAATTCTTGTTATGGGTGGCCAGAGCTCAAAAACACAAAACCCTGGGCGGGGGGTCCACACACCAGTACGGTAGTCTGGCACCAGCCCCTTGAACTACCCACATAGAAGCCAAGGGGCAAGCTTCTAACCTTACTGGGAACTAAATAGAAATGCCAACTTTGCAAGGTAGGTTACTAGCAGAATGAGTTTCCAGTAAAAGTTAATCAGTAGATGGACGCTGTAGGTCTAAGGTACTGGAATTAGATAGTCAAAGTATTTTTTTATTAATTTTTTATTAATTAAAGAATGCAAGAATATTTCCCAAAGAACAAAGCAATGAGCAGGAAAAACAAGAAATCTAAATAATAAGTTCTAGCTACACATTATACCCTAAATTATAGTTACCATAGGTTACTCTTCTTGGTGAAGTCAGGAAAGATAAGTCTCTTTGTGTGCCAGCACCATGTCTATCCCATGACAGGGTTGGCCCATTGCCTCCAGGAGACCTGAAGCTGGCTTGCTCCAACTAACCCCTAAAAAACTTGAAAGCTAAGCTTCTTAAAGTCTAAGATTTGGACCGGATGGGGCCCTTCTAGCCAATCCAAAATTTAGGTTACCAAAGTTATCTTGACATGGATCTGTGACAACAAAGGGCTCAGAAGAGAAGCAGTTTATGACAGGATGCTCCCTCTCTGAAGTATAAAACAAGCATCAACAGAAAGAGTGAAGTGTGTGTTCAGTGACCAAATGATGCCTCTCCTTGTCACTGTTATTCAAATGTACCAAGTCAGACTTGTTAACTTTCGCATGACAAACCCATTTGATTTCCCCTTTGATTTCTTTCCCCCATGTCTCAGGCCTAAGTTTTGATATGAAGCCTGAACCAATGTTTTACTGCAAGAACAAGGAATTTAACTGGAAGTTCAGTTTTCCTTGGCAGAGCTACCTCTGAGCAAGCTGTCTTTGGCTCTGACTTTAGCTTCCACTAGTTCAACCTATGAAACTTTTTGCTGCCTTGGGCAGATTTGGCATATACCTAAGTAATGTCAATTAGCCCACAGTCTTCATATTAATCATTTCAACCAATTCATTGTATAGGATGGGAGAAAAATGTTTGTCATCATGACATGTTCCCTGCTGTTAAGGTATGATAAAACAAGGTTTTGATTGCATTTGTTAAAATATTTGTATAACACCTTCCCTCCCATCAATGAAGGCTCAACATGGCTTTGATCAGCATATGCCCAAAACTAGGCATTGCATAAGAACATTTAGAACTGCATAAAGACATTTAGAACCAGAACAGAAGAATCACAACCACAATATCAACCTGAACACCCACAGAATGCCTGTAGCCTACAAACAAAAAACTATTCTGTGCAAGGCTTAGGATCCTTGAGACAGGATTAATAGCATCATCATCAAAAAAAAAATTAAGTTTCATGTCTCTTTGGCAGTTTTTCCAAGACACCCCAGCATGATCCCCACTGTTGTACTTGCTTTAAGTACTATGTGCTGTCAGGGGCAGAATAAATCATTTCAACCAATTCATTGTATGGGATGGGAGAAAAATGTTTGTCATCAGAGTTTGGACTCTGGTCTCCTCAAATAGAGAGCTGTATTTGCAACACCATTTAAAAAGAAATGTCATTGCTTTAGTACTTCATCAGTGATGCAGTCTCAATTGTAATTCAGCGCTGCTCTGCAATCCTCTCTTTGTGCTCTCAATTATGAAGAGAGAATTGCATGTTTTGTGTTAACCTATATGTGTCCTTTTACTGTGTCAGCAAAAAGAGGCCCAGCTGCTGCTGTGCTATTCCATTCTGCCTGTCCACTGCTCTGCACAGAGACACAGAGAGGAAGCAATTCAAAAGTAAATATGCAGCCTTAGTAACAACATTATAGGCCATTACATTCTCGAAGTTCTGCTTTTCAGAGACAGCAAAAAAAGCTATTGAGTCTTCATTAATAAAACAGGGCCAGCACTGCAAAGGTATAAGTCATTGAAATGACCCTGTGCCCTAGGAGCAGTTTTTATAATTATACCTTATGTGCTGTGAAATAAGTTGCTTGCGTTTTCATGTAGAACAGTGATACTCAGTGGTTCAGAATCCATATGTGACTTTTCTGAGCACCATTCCCCCAATGTGGGCACCTGAGACATGCATCAGGAAAGCGGGCAACATCCTTCCACAGTAGGGCTTGTTAGAAGCAGTCGGCTTCCTGCCAGGAATGGAAGCAAATGTGACTCTTGCGTTTGATGGTAATTGCAAACGTGGTTATCTGCAAGCTACAGGTTAAGTACCACTAATAGTATCATTAAGAGATTGGGTTTGCCAAGGCATGTGCGTATAGTCTAATACTACTGAATCAATTCGCTACTACTGTATACCATGAGCATATATTGACATTGCCCTGATCTGGATGGCCCAAGCAAGCCCTAGCTCATCAGATCTTGGAAGCTAAGCAGGGCTGGTCCTGATTAGTGTTCGGATGGGAGATCACCCAGGAAGTCCAGGGTTGCTATGCAAAGGCAGGCAACAGCAAAGCAGCTCTATTTGTCTCTTGCCTTGAAAACCCTATAGGGTTGTCATAAATTGGCTCCACTTTCCACTGCCATATTAAACTAGAGGCCTCTGTAGCATCTTAGAATGTTCAACCACTTAGCACAGATTATCTTTTTATCTATTCAACATCCCAGTTAAGGTAGGTCCATGTTTTCCTCATAGTGTACATAGGAAGCATCTTGCTTTAAGGGAACCTAAGAAGTTCAGGGCTTAAGTAAAACGAACTGGGTACATTTTGGTTCACAGCTAAGTCTTAGACAGTCTGCTACACTTACACTCTATTTAGGATAGTGTCTAAGTGAGTCATCCACAAGTAGCATATTGCTGTGCCACATAACAACTTCCTGCAAAGCTCCTAAATGTATGTTGCTTTTTTCCTTTTAAGATGCTTTGCAAAAATTGTATTCTGCACAATGAACAAAGGGGATCCAATGAAAAACAAACTGTTTCAATATATTTAGACTTCTCACCTTCAAATGTTTCTTTTCCATTTCAGACTAACCTTAACTCTACAAATGATGCATATACTTATTTATGTCAATGTTTGCTATTTCCAAAATGCTTTACATGAGTTATTTATAACATATTTGAAAAAAGGTCCATCAAAATAATTTAAACAAATCCAAGGATCAAGGTCTGGTCTATGGCATTTATTTTTCTAAAAGCTCTTTAGCAAAAAACAGCTCCACCAAGAATGCATCTGGTAATGAAAATTCTTTGAGGAATAGTGACAGTGACTCATCCTACTATTCCAGGTTGGCTTGTAAAGCTGCTACGATGCAATAGGTTGCATGCTATACATTAATGTACGTATCCATACCACCCATTTACTCACATGGGTAGGTTACAAGAACGATTCTTCAGCAGTTCTACCTTGTTTCTTGGTAAAAAGATTATACATTTCTTTTTTCAAAAACAGATCTCTGTCTCACAATAAATATTTCAGATACTGCAGAAGGAATTGTCCCCTATGTATTATAAATGTAAGTAACAGCTTGGGAAGAGGCGCCATGCAGGAAGCAATGTTACTAAATCAAGCCTGTGACATGAATTTTTCAGTAGGACTGATATATCTGAAGATACGTTTAGAAGTTCTGTAGTTTGTTCCCTGAGTCCTCTTCTAAAGAATGCCACAATTTAGTGTAGTGCTTCTTTGACTAAAATTCTTGTGCTTTTAATATATAATATACACATCATATGTTAAGGCTAATGTGAGATAAAACACTTGGCAGAGCATTCTTGACAACAGGCAACTGTGAGTGTGGCCTAGATTGTCATAGCAGAAAAATAACATGGAACAGGCATTCCTCTTACTACTGGGTACAAATAGAGATGGAGAGTATGATGCTGGCAGGTTCCAAGCATCCCAGTATTGCAAATAGTTGAGTAAGGGTTCCATCCATCAATCGGTTTGATGTACAGATGGATGACCAAAATCAGTGTCCTGATCCATTAGATGGAGGTCAATGAAAGCGACTGACAGGGCAGCTTCTACTTCTCAGTTCAGCCTTTGTGTGTTAAAAAACTATTTTGTTTACTTCACCTTTCTCCACCTTTCTCTCCTCGAGGTTAGACTACTAAACACTCTCTACATGGGGCTGCCTCTGTCACAAATCTGGAAGCTGCAGCGAGTGCAGAATGCTGCAGACAGGCTGCTGATGGGCCTCCCTGGCCGGGACCACATCCGCCCTGTGCTGAAAGGGCTGCACTGGCTTCAGGTGTCCTGCAAGGCATGTTGTTTAGTTGTCAAACCTCTGCACGCTTACCTGACAGAAAGTCCAATTGAACAATTTGCACTTTATATTTTATTGTTGAATTTTATCTATTTTTGTAGTGTATCCAGCCCTGACAGGGCTGGGCATGTCCGGACTTGCCCCGGGACCAAACCTGAAGCTTCACACCTAAAGACAATGGGCCAAAAGGATCCTAGCCGGCCCTATCAGTGGGCTAGGTCCCAAGCCGTGAGGCCAATAGGTCTCTCGGTTACTGTAAATATCCTATCGGGAAGTGGGGTGTGTGTTTTGGTGGTGGATTCTGAGGGAATATAAACCGGCCTGCGAGCCGGCCCCAGTGTCTTGTTCCTGACTAAATAAAGGTATGCTTAGCTGAAATCACTCTCCGTCTGCATACTTTTCACTTTATTATTGTACACGGCCTTGAGCCTGCTTGTCAGGCAAGGCGGGATAATTAAAATAATAAATAAATAAATAAATAACAAGATTTTAAAGCAGCTTACAGTGATCTCCACTGCTCCATTTTATCCACACGACAACCCTGCAAGATAGGTTAGGTTGAGAGCATCTGACTGTCTCATTCCCCTCCCTCCACAAGAACTTTTTTCAGTTCTTTCAGTGGAAACATTTTGAAATTATGGGGAGCACTAACAGAACTCCTATGAAATATTTTCTCCTTTAGAATCAGTGAAATGCTTCTTAAGGCAATGTTAATGCTTACTCAAAACGTATACAAGAAAAAAATCTCAGGAATTTTTCTATTTTTCTGATCAAAAACCAAACAAAAAAACGAACAAAAAAACTCCTGTGACCCCCCCCCTTTTTGAATGAGTGTCTCACATAAAATACCTACCCATTTTGAGTAAAACTTATAGCATTAGATAATAATAAGTGAGAGCCTGCGATGCTATCAATTTCCCACACCTTACAGCTCAGTCGGGGAGGCAGGACACTCATGAGGAGGAATTCCATATCCCCCCCTATCACTGAGGCTGGCAACGCTCCACCACCTACCACTCAGCGGCCACCAGCATCCTTTGCTGCTGTGCCCAGCCCCACAGTGGCTGCCAGCATCCTCTACACCCGGGCCCACAGCAGTGGCTGGTGTCCTCCTCTGCTTCTGCTGAGTTTGCAGGCTGTTGGCAAACCGCTGCACCCAGGCCTGGAGTGGTGGCCAACGTCCTTCTGTGCTGCGGCTGGGCCCGGTGCAGTGTTTTTCCACCATAGTGGCCAGGCTGCAGCAGCTGCTAGTGCAGCTGGGGGCCCAGCACAGCTTCTGGTATACCTGGTGGGCCTGGAGCAGCTGCTGGCATCATTCTCTGCTGTTGCTATCAGGCTGGACTGGCGTGGTTCCACTGTCATCAGGTGACAGCAAATGTAGGTTTTTTGGGGGGGTGTTATTTAACCCCTCCTTTAATTTTGTTGGTTTCATATTTTTCTGCACACCTGGGGAGTCAGCCAAGTGTGTGGAAAAATCTCTTCAGCCTCCATGTGGCCCCGATCCATGAATTTAGCTATCTGCAGATAACAGCCACACCTGGCTAATAGTCTATAGATCTTCCCATATAAACTGTAGACATATACTGTCACAGGAGCTCGACGACGACCCTTCACTGTCCTCGTCACTTGAGCTCCCAACCCTGCCAATGGCGGCCACGTCGCCTCGTCCCCTTCCTTCTCCTCCAGGAGCATGCTGGCCTCAGACACCTGGACGGGGGAGGGCGGTTACCTCACCAGTCCCTTCATTCCCGTCCCTACTGTATGACTCTCTCTCTCTCTCTCTCTCTCTCTCTCTCTCTGGGCAGCCGTTCATCCAGGAGTCATCCCTAGCCTCCTCCGTTTCCACCCTTATATCTCCCCCCCCTGGTTCCCATGATGCCCTGCTCCCCCTGGCACCCTCCTCCTCCTAGGGCCACGCCCCCTTACAAGACCCTCTCTTGCCTCTGCTACCCATGACCGCTGGGCTCAGCTCCATGGGTGGGCTCTTGCACTGGGCCTGTGGCCCGGCGCGGCCGTCTGGCCCTCGTTCCTTTGCTCCTGACTTGCTGCCTCCTCCAGGGCCCGGATGAAGCTGGGGGCTGGGGCGTTCCTGCCCATCTTGTCGGCCCCACCTTTCTCCCCGTGGGAGCCTGGGCCCGCGCAGCCACCGCCCTCCCCGCCTGACCCAGCTCCCTTTGTGATCGGGGCCATAGCTGCGGGCGTCTCCCCCGTCGCGCCATCCCCGCTGCCTCCCTCGGCCCCTCCAGCCACTTAGGTAAGTCGGGAGGGAGCCGCGGTTCGCCGTCCCGGCTCTGCGTGGGGCCCGGCGTCTTTGGCTCTGGGGGTTGGAAGTCCCGTCCTCGGGACTTGGGGGGGGAAGTCCCGTCCTCGGGACATATACACATTTTCAAGAATACAATTTTTATGCTAGCCAATTATAAACAATGTATTTTATATTGTTAAATCAGTAAAAATATTTTAGGCTTGATAGGTTAGTTAAATTTCCCCCAAATTTCCACACACACACCATTGTAGCTTCAAAATTTCTGGAAATTTTACATCTCTAGGGATATGTTTAGTTTCAGGCTAACCTGAGATACCACATGGGCTGGGGTGTGTGTGAAGTGCTGACATTAGATCATTATGTAATATATGTTGCTGCTAATTTTATTTTAGACTTATCTCAGAAGAGTAAGCACTAAATAAAGCAGCATTATGAGCATAATTTAATATTAATTTTATTGAGCACATCTGCCACTGAAGCTTCAGTTACTGGCAGAAATGCATCTATTTCTCCAATGACAACAACAACCAAACTGCTTTAAATATGTCTAGGAACATAAATGATTTGACTATCCCCCCCCCAAATGTAAGCATTTGTTCATTTATAAAGCTACTAATGTCAGAAAGACAGTCTTTTAAGCCTATTCCCACACCTCACCTTAAGAGAGAGACACAAGGTCATAGCTCTTTATGGCTTAACCATTTAAAGTAACATAAAGTAAGAGAGAGCTCAAAGTAGATAAATGATTGATTAGTGGCAGATCAATACAAACAACCATTACAGATCAATTATTTTGAGGAAGAGGGACATTTAGAAAAGTTTGTCAGCATTTAATATCCCTATAAAATTGCCAGAGAACACTTTCAGTTTCAGCTAAGTTCACGCTGTAGTAGAGATACTTCTAAGCTGCTTTGGATGTAATGTGAAGCCAGAGCCTTAGACCACGCTAGAGTCAAAACACGAACAGACAGGACATGTTTAACCCTAAAAAGACATAGGAATTGATCCCGTTCTCACAGTACTCAGTGTATATTTGGAAAATGACTTCCAGGCAACTAAGGCAAGATTCATCTCTAGGATTTAAATGGCAGAGGTAGCCATATTGGGTCACAGGAAAATTCAAAAATTTTACTTGAGCCTTTTAGCATTGTAATTTCATTTTTATGCACAACAATCCTGCAAAATATATCAAACTGAAAGCTTACAATATTAAAGGTCACCCAGCAGAGTTCACAACTGAATAAAAACCAAGTGCACCTTTTTTACCACCACACTATCATGGAGAAGGCATTCATCCAAAATAGCCCATGTGGGAAAAGCTGCAATGGAATGGGGACAAATTATACAGTTTCCCAGGGCTTTTTTTGTAGAAAAAGCCCAGCAGGAACTCATTAGCATAATAGGCCACACCCAACAGCAGAAACCAATTAGCATATTAGGCCACACCCCTGACAGCACAGCTCATTAGCACATTAGGCCACACCCCCATGTTACCAGAAGTGTGGTTATCCAGCCACACCCACCTTTTGCTTCTTATTCTGTTTACCTTGATTGTTGTCAAAACCCAGGGCTTTTTTTGTAGCAGGAACTCCTTTGCATGTCAGGCCACACACCCCTAATGTAGCCAATCCTAATGAGTTTCTGCTGTTGGGTGTGGCCTGTTATGCTAATGAGTTCCTGCTGGGCGTGGCCAACTTGGAAGCCAGCCGGAACTCCGTTCCTGTGCGTTCCTGCCCAAAAATAGCCCTGCAGTTTCCACAAGGTAACTTTTTCAGATCAACAATTTCCTCTCTATATAAAAAGTTGATTCCATCATGCAGCATAAAAGGTAGATAGATACTGTAACATCTTAGCATCATACATGTGTGCTAATGATGAGATGAAAAAATAAGAAATTTTACATTTTAGATGAGTAGAGGAAAATAGCTTACATTCTTATACTGGGCAAGAGAAGCGGTGGTCAAAATACAAATATATGGACACACAGACATGCCATGCAAAAAGAAACAAGTACAGGAATTTTGTAGAATGACTGAAAGCCATATGAGAAAGATATATAGTCACTGTGCTTTCCCATACAGCCCCACATTTGCACAGTTGTTCAATTACAGTGTGTGTATATTATACATATCACATACACACACTATATATCTGTGCTTTACAAATTACAAATTAACCCCAATCCATTTTGTTAAACAGCATTTTCTAAAGTGTTCTGGGAAAAATGCAGAACCCATGGCTGAAGGATAAAGCATGCTCCAGTACTTTCAGAATGCTCTTTACTAATTTATCCATTAAAAACAGATCTAAATGGCACTCACTTTTATTTTAGAACAGTATAGCATTGCATTTTCAACCCTAGTGCAACTTTTCTGCTGGTAAATTCATCAAATGTGTTACCAGGTATTGCTTATGTTACATTTCAAAGGTCGAAATGTCATTTCCCTCTCCCATCTTTCTGTGTGTGTTTTCCCACGTGGAGCCATCTTTCCTATAGAGTCATATTCAGAATAAAGTGAGTTTTTCACATAATTTACTTCAGAGTATTGTAAACTGGGGATGGTCAAATGCAAATCAGGACAATACCAACATCAATTAATTGTGTTCTTTATTACAATGATTCTCTTAAAACCTTTTCAGAAGTTAAGAAATAAGGCATTAATTTAGACCTTTAAAACTCCCAGTTTTCAGCCTTCATTGAAAGAACAATTGACTAAAACTTTGACTCTCTTACATAAACTCTCCAGCTTGTATTAGACAGCATATTTACACTGTGGAAATTCAGACACACGTGAACTAATTCCAGTTGAGTAGCTATGTTAGTATGTAGCAACAAAGATTTTTAATGTGAGATATCATACAGTAGACCTTGTTATCTGCCACAAAAGGTAAATACAGCCAGAGGTCATTTCGGGGGGGATCGCAGTTCCCCCGGGGGAGGTACGGGGGGCGGAGCACATGATGAAGCCCCGCCCCTGCTTCCGGCCGCCCCGCTTCCGGCCCTCATTCAGCCAGGAGGAGGCAGGAGAAGAGGGAGGGTAAGTTGCTTCCTCCCTGCCTCTCCCCACCCCTGCCTGCCTGGGGCCAGGGAGGGCCTTTGCGGGGCTTCCTTGCACTCCCGCCGGCCTTGCAGGTCCACCGCCAGGCCCCTCATGGGGCTCGGCAGTGGAGCTGCAAGGCCGGCGGTGGCCGGGACCCTTGGGGGCAGGGTGTGTGGCCTTATGACACACTTCCGGTGATGTCAGGGTGTGTGGCATATGCTAATGAGTTATGCTAATGAGTTCCCCTAGCTCTTTTTCTACGAAACGACCCCTGAATACAGCATCACAGTAAACAGTGGTCTACAAATACCTGAAACATTCCCTTAATTGCACATCATTCAAAAACAGATTTTTTTGTAGTGAAATCACTATACTGCCACTTTGACATGACTACCATATATTGCATTACTACTGAAAACATACTTTCAACAACAAAAAAGGTCTCCATATTTCTTTGACACAAGCAAAAGTATCTCAAACTATATTATTCTGAAATGCTTACAAAGGTAAGACTCTGCAAAGTGATTTTGTAAATGGCTTCTTCATAACTTGTTTATTAAGAACATGTTGTCAGTAAAGATGATGCCATTTTGTAACAACCTCGTAGTGCCACCCACACTTGGCTTCTTTAGTTGTCACTCAGTACATGGTGATGATGAGATCATTTGGCAATAGCCAAATGGCAGATATGCCAATTTTGTCACTTGGAAAGATATACACATTGAGGTATTAAAGCTACTCTAATGCCTGAATTTCCAGTTTGCATTCATTCTGATGTGTTTACCAGATGTGCAATATTATTTTACCCTTATTGACATTTTCCAGATGTGAAAGACAATTTTGCAAGAGCTGAACATGACAGGTAAAAGCAAATTATGCTGCAAGAACCCAGCTCTTCTACAAATTAAAGTACAGTTAATAACCCAGGCTTTCTAAAGCTTAAAACAAAGCTAAGTGGTATGAAAGACATAAAAGCTTCCTTTTCCTTCCCTCCTGGGTTCTCCTCTCCTTTGAGTGCTCTTGAATCTAGTGTGCAGATGTTAAAATGGGCTATTTAGCTGATACAGTTTGCTTATCTGTCATATTCCTAGTAGTCATAGGCTATGGTCACACAGCAAGCCTATAGCAATTTGTTCCCACTATATTTTTGATTGGGGATATTTTTCGCTGGTTGGGATGATCACACATCCCTCCCCAAACTGCTTGTATCATGCGACGAGGCTTCAGGCACCGTCCAGATAGCAACTGTTAGCCGTGAATGCTCAGTGGAGCTTCCATGGACAGAGACAGTATAGCACTGATTATCCAGTCTGTTAGCCGTGAATGCTCAGTGGAGCTTCCATGGACAGAGACAGTATAGCACTGATTATCCAATCTATTAGCCATGAATGCTCAGTGGAGCTTCCATGGACAGAGGCAATATAGCACTGATTATCCAATGAAGAGGGGGGGGTCACAGTAAAGTTGCCAAGCTTGTGAGTGTCTCTCCCCCCAGCCAGTCTGCTCCGGAAGAGCCAGTGCTGGGGGAGGTGAGCTCTGGGTTCGGCCAGGCACACCTACTCCAGCCCAGGTGAGGTGAAGAGGGAACATGCAGCACCAGGGAGCAAGGGAAGAGAACCAGGATGAAAGTGCCTGCCCGTCCGCCTTCAGAACGCTCCTCTACTGGAGGCATTGCACCCCCCCACTTTGCTTTGAGCCCACTGCAGAGGGGGAGGGGCTGTCCTATGGCGATTGACCAGGCGTCTGCAGGGCAGATTTCCAGGTGGAGGTTCTTTCATAGGGCGGGATGAATCAGACCTGGCAGAGAAGGAAGCCAGTCAGCAAGAGGAGCCTAGCTGGAAACCTCTGAAAGAAGGAAATCCAGGGACCGATTGGGGGGGCAGGAGAGAGGCGAGGAAGAAGTCTATGTACGCTTGAACGTTCAGGCAATGAATATATTCAGTGCAGGATAGCTCTTGCGCACAACGGTGGAAGCTGGGGGGGGGGGACACACATCGTGAGAAGGACGTTCAGACGACCTAATTGCGATCATTGCAAGAGATGGTTGTCCAGATTGGTGACATTGCGGATTCAAGGCACAAATATCCAGAAAGTACTTGATTTTCCAGGTGATGGAAAACTCGCTAGGGAACCGGGAGGATTACGTGAGTGAGCCCACTTTGGTGCGGGAGACAGATGCCGGTGTCTGATCGGCAAATTTACATGCGAGAGGGAACAGCGGTGAAACCCGATCAAAATGACCATGTGACCACGGCCATATTGTATTTATTAGAACACAATCCTTCCAGAAGTTGTGCTATTATACATAACAAAGGTAATTTTAAAAGCATGCACTAGCTGCAAAATGGGCTCAAATTATAGTATTTTACTATTAGGCAAAGAGCTGGAGAAGGAGAATAGGAATGGACAAGAGACCATTACCTGCAAAGTACTGGAACAGTACTCATCTGATGCCAATGTATGCTTCGGGCAACTGGGAGATACTTTCTCCATTGTGAGTTCACTTGAATAAACTCATAAAATGAACACATAAAAAGACTGTACACACTGCATGCACATTAGGCTTGTGCCTACAGGCCCCAGCCACTCTGTGCACAGCCATATTCACATTCACATTTTAAAAGAGCCTACGCATACATCAACTGTATGTCAGAGCACTGATTCATGATTGGAGACCCTTTCTCTTTAGCAGGTGATTTTGCTCCTTCACTGTTCCTTCTCAGCACAGTTGCCTATACCTTGTGGCTACTACCAGTTTGTAGAGGTCATAAAAGGTTTGCTGGGGAAAGAAGAACAAGATTTGCATTCCTTGTGCCGCCATATCACTGGATCCAGCCAACAGCCTTGGCAACCTGTTTCACCTAATTAGCAAGCACATCCCCTGCAGTGCGCAATACTCAAACTCCTTCTAATCCGAAAAACAAAGGACTCTTTCTAACAACAATTCTACTACCAATAGTTAAACGGCAGAAACAGCTGACATAGTACACAGAACATTTTGAGACTCAAAAAGTTTTTCGTGTAACTGGGACTGTGTACATTTTCATTGTTTGGGATTGGGGATTTGTTGCTAGGATAACCCTTTAGCCCTCTGGTTCTTTATTTAGGTCTTTCAGAACTCCTTTGACCTGCTGTCAGATTACAACACGAAGTCTTAAAGATAAATACCATGGACAACAGTTTCCTTGGCTGACCACTTTCCAGCTTAACAATTTTAGCCTTAACAATCTGAGAGCTCATTTTTGCATATCTAGAGAGAGAGAACAGTGAAACTGTATGAGTTACCTAATCAGTCTTGCATATCATAGTCTAGGACAACCCTTGTCACAGAAATTTGTTTATTCTATGTTTAATGAGCTTAAATGGGTGTCTATAATAAGGAAACAGCACGGAGGGGGGAAATGAAATACATTCCTCTGCATTTGATACTTTGGAGTAGAGTGCAGCAATACTATAATGTATAACAATGGCATAGAACCAGCAGCCAATAATAAAATGCTGTAACATGAGGCATCTCCTCCAACAAAGACCAAGAATGTTGTCTCCACAATGCTTCTAAGCTCCATGCCTTGAGAAACCAGCATCTATGTGCTATTGGGATTATCATATAATGTTGAGTGCTTTTAGCAAGATACTCTGTAAACTAAAGCAAAACTTTAAGGCATGTCTCTAAATGCAGCAGAAGTACTCTAAAGCTCTCATTATGAGAACAAAAAGTAAGTGTCTAATTAATGGAATACAGAATATTGCAGAATATTATGGAAAAAATAGATATTTCTAGTATAAAACCCTGTGCTAAACCAGGACAATCCACCCCCCTAAGCTCCCTGCAGGTTTGCTTCCATGATCCAGACAGACCACAGCATGCTGCAAAGAGAGCAAGCGCATTTCTGAAAGGTGGTAACCAAAGAAATTGATTGATATGGCTTGTGCAAATAGACGTGCAATGCATTTCATCAGAAGGCAAAACAAAACACGAAACAAAACCCACACGTCCCTGGTACACTGCTCAGGTTTACAAAGGAAAAATTCCTTAGATGGCTGAGGATGTTCTATGCGACCAGTTTTGTGTGAATGCAGGCACACTGGTTGAATATGGTTTGACCGTCTCCTTCAATATTTTGCTTCTACTACAGAATATCACTTCTTCCAGGCACTGAAAACAACAATGTTTTGCACTTGGAAATACGAAATTTCTGTCCTTGCAGTCCCAAGCAGCAGTTACATGGCAGCAGTGCTCAGCCACTGTATGAAGTGTGATAATTTTTACACTGCAATACTTTGGAGGCTATGAGAGCACAGCTGTTGCATAACACGGTGGATAGCCCCACCCCTGGTTAAAGCTGCATAATATTCTGGGCTCCACTGAAGGGAGACCTTCTTTAGGTTCGGAGTAGAAACACGCATTAAGTTTCACAGAGACTACAAATGTACCTTAAGTATATTGTTCATACAGTCACAAAAACAGTGATGCACAGTTTATATGGAAGTGAGGGGAGCACATTCCTTAGAAGCTTTTAGGGAGCACTGTAAGACATTTCATTCAGCAGAGCTCTTCATGGAGTATAGGTTTGCAGGCATTTTATTACATCAGAAGGGATTTTGGGGTTTTATTGCTGTTTGATGCTTCGTTATGTAAGCTGCCTTGAGCCATGGGGGGGGGGAGGTAATGACATTTAATTATGTAAATATTAAAATAAAATATAGCCCATCCTTTAATCATGGTTAAGGAACCAGAGACAGGCTGAATATCTATCCTCTCTCCCTAGCAGTTCACTTCCTTATAATGAATTCTCCCCATCACATTTAAGACCAGTGCCAACATAGAGCATAACACAGTTAATTCTACTTCCAATATCATTTAACTGTAAATGTCTGGAAAAATGTTAACTCATCCTTAAGGGGGAGAGAGAAGGACAGTGAGCTGATTTACTAAGGGGAAGGAAGGGAATAAACCATTCCTATGGCACATCATCAATTCTTGCATCATGGGCAATAGGCGGGCTATGCTTCCTTCAACATGTAAAGTAAAGGTAAAGGTTCCCTTGCTCGCAAGCCAGTCGAATCCGACTCTAGGGTCGCGGTGCTCATCTCTGTTTCAAAGCCGAAGAGCCAGCGCTGTCCGAAGACGTTTCCGTGGTCATGTGGCCAGCATGACTAAACACCAAGGCACATGGAACACTGTTACCTTCCCACTGAACCTATTTATCTACTTGCAATTTCTTGCTTTCGAACTGCTAGGTTGGCAGGAGCTGGAATTAGAGACTCCGTCATGTGGCACACTCGGGTCTCGAACTGCTGAACTACTGACCTTCCACAGCCTGCAGTTCAGCGTCTTAAACACTTGAGCCACCACAGCTTTGACATAGACAGAACAGCAAATTATAATGTGTTTTGGTGATCATAATCACAAACACCGTAAGTTATTAAAAAAGAAAAAGATGTAACCATCCATGTACATGCAATGCCTACCAACTTCAGAAGAGCACCAATCACAATGCATTTGAGTATCTTTAGGATGCAGAAAACTGTATGTCTTGGGCACATAAATGCAAACAAAAAGCATTTTAGGACACTAATCTTCATACAATAGAGAATGCTTTCCTATCTCTAAGAGACTGCCAGATCACTTGAGATTCCATATTGGCTGGAAAATTAAAACTATCTAAACCAGTGATGAGTTAGAGCAATAAGTTTTCCAACTTTCTACTGATAAACAACTCTTTCCAAATTGGTTCATACCTATGGAACCCAACCACTTGGAAGTGGACCCTGGAATATGTTTTAAGGCATGTATACAGATTCCAAACTTCAGTTTGCAAGAGGTGAGCAAGGTTGTTAATGATAGGACATTCTGGAAGACATTAATTCATAGGGTTGCCATAAGTCTGAAGCAACTTGACAGCACTTAACACACACACACACAGAGTTCACACTGGGTATGGACTAGGCATCTCATGTCTCATTAGAGATGCTGAAGTCCAGTGGAAGGGGGAAAAGGGAAAATATCCCCATGAAATGATTTCTCTTTTAGAATGAATTAATGTTTAAGACAAAGCTTTAAAGTAGAGTGGTTAAAATGTCAGACTCGGATTGGGAAGACCCAAGTTCAAATCACCAAACATCCACAAAAACTCACTGGGTGACTGTGGGCCAGTCATTGTCTCTCAGCCTAAGTCCACTTCACACAGTTGCTATTGTGAGGATAAAATGGAAGAGGGGAAAGCAGTACTGTAAGCTGCTGTGGGTTTGCATTGCAAAGTGGGATATAAACAGCAATATTGTTCTTGCTATCCTTTATTCCCTAAAATAAAGCCAGTTTGGTGGAGTGGTTAAGAGCGGTGGACTCTAATCTGGAGAACTGGGTTTGATTCCACACTCTACCACATGCGGCTAGCTCGGTGACCTTGGGTTAAGGTTGCCAGGTCCCTTTTGCCCGCTGGTGGGGGGGGACTTTCCAGGAGCAGGAAGTGATGTCGCACTCAATGTGCCTGCATCACTTGAAAGTGATGTCAGCGACATCAGGGGTGATGCTCTGGATTTTGGACAAAACTCTATGGTAAAATCGGCATCAAGCTACAGAGTTTTGCCCAAAATCTAGAGCATCAGCCGTGACATGCCAACGTCATTTCCAGGTGACACAGACACGTCGCATACAACGCCGCTGTTTTGGGGGGGATTTCCTCCCATCAGCCAGCTGGCTGGCAGCGGGCAGCAGCCCACAAAATTGGGGGAATCCCTCGCACCCACTGGGCGAATGGAAATCCTACCTTGGGTCAGTCACAGTTCTCTCAGAACTGTTCTCTCAGAGCTCTCTCAGCTCCACCTACCCCACGGAGTGTCTGTTGTGGGGAGAGGAAGGGAAGGAGATTGTAAATCGCTCTGAGACTTCAAGTGGCAGGCAGGGTATAAATCCAACTCTTATCCTTCTTCTAAAATGCTTACTAATTAACTGTATAACTACATAAGATAATGTGCAATTGACAGTAACCGTACTATTATCCAGCAGGACACTCTCAAAGCACTTTCAGTTCCTTAAAAAACAATTGCCTATTTCTGTTCTTAGTGGTAGGCTGTGTTCAGACTGGCACATTTTACAAACGGATTAAACCAGCAGGATCACACAGCCACATCTGTCAGGCATTATCCGGGTGTACTCACCCCATCAGAGGACAACTTGGAGCCGGGTTAAAAAGCCACCACCTCTGAAGTGGTGTTTTTGTTTCCCCGCACATTCATTGCGCATGGCCGGATGTCTGAACATGGGGAAGTGCACGCAGAACGGATTTGGCACTGTGAACCTGCAGATCCGTTCTGCTGCTACAAAGGCGGTTTTTTTAAAGACTTGCCTATGTACGCTTGCATGTGCATGCGCACACACATGGTGTTTGGATTTATTTTTTTTGCAGTGCACTCCATGGCTGAGGCACCACAATAATATGGAGGCTTTACAACGGGATGTTTCCGTGGGTAACCCACAGCAGGGTGTACTGTGTGGCTGATATATCCCACTACACTTTAACCCGGTTCAATTAGAGGCGGCACCATACTGCGCCAAGTCGTCAGAGTGATCACAGCCCTAGAGGTGTTTATTTTCAGAGTTCTTTCAAAATGTGTTTTTCTTCTATTTCCAAACAATGCTATATGGAGGGTAAACTGTTTCTAAGACAGTTCTAATAAAGTTTCTTGTGCTTCCTACTATGTTGACTGTTTCTTCCACTCCCCTGCATGCCCCCACAACCAACTGTTAAAATGATGAAGTACTGTAAATGAATGCCATGCCTAACACTGGGTACATCGGTGACTAGTGTTTGGTTAAAATGAAGTCATTTATACCTTTACATTTCATAACAGTGGAGTATGATGTGGTATTATGTATTTGACATTAAAGTAGTAAGTAACTTTAGAACTAAGTATACACTGTACATTCCCCCCCTCTTCCAAATTTCTTTTCCAAAACACCATGCGTTTTGTTCAAGGGTTCAAAATTTCCATATATTTTATGTACAGAGCTATAGCTCATCATAAATATGTATACAAAATAACATACAAAATAAATATGTAACGTGTGTTTATGATCACCACTATGTGAGGTTTTCTAGGAGATCTACTTGGTATATTTACGACACAAATAAAGAACAGTAAAGTTTCAAAGGTGACTTTTTAAAACATGTTTTGAAACTAACCTTTCCATCAGAGTTTGTTGTTACTTTCTCCACTTTGTTCCTGGTTAACAGCCTTCTCACCTGTTCTTCAACTTGTACGTTGAATTTCATGAAAGTCACATAAGTAATATAAGCACTCAGAAGTGTTAAGCTTTCCCACCACATAATTGCGTTATCCAAAAAGAAGATGATTAGCAATATCAAGTCCATGATGTAAAAACTCACATCCCGAAACAGTGGCCACCAAGTAAGGTGAAGTACCTCTTTAGAAAACAAAGCACACATTCCAATAACAAACAGAATATTAAATACTGCAGATCCAACTATTGTCCCAATGCCAACATTGCTGTGAGATATAAAGACGCCTATCAGAGAAGTAAAGAGCTCTGGGGCCGAGCCACCAGCGGCCATGAACGTTGCTCCAGCCACATCATCAGAAATTTCCAGTTTTTCCGTGATGACTGTCAGTGACGGAACAAAGAACTCATCACAGACAAGGGCTAAGGCTATGAACATGTAAATCATTCCACAAATGTGTAGGAGTACAGCACCCTGTCTTCTTTGTTCAAGAGTAAAAAGATCTTCCGGATATTCTCCCTTGGAATGTTCAGAAACATTCTGATCAAGTTTCATAAAAAAAGGTGGATCTAGAGTGCCATTTTGACTCTGGTCCTGAATGTTCAAAAGAATTCTTTGATGCATTTGCGTTAACTTTTGGCTAACTAGATTGTTTGTCATTTCGCTGCTATAAGATTCCAGCTCAAAAAAGGCACTAACTGAAAGAGAGAGTGTGCTAATGGCCATAATTCCCAGGAGAAGTCCTGTTATTCGTATCAGTCTCAGTTTTTTCCTAACATTTTGACGCTTCTTACAGTCAAAGGCTGGGTCTTGCACACACCTTTCCTCAAGCGAACTAACAACATGGTTTTTACACTGAGCCATTGTACGTCCTTCCTGTGTCACTGTGGCCCAAGGATTTAGAGTCACAGAGGTTGTTCTGTCATTCCTTCAGAGTTAAAGTAATAGGTGTTTCGGTGACCTTCTTCAGAATGAAGGGTTTTTATGCTTCATGGGGAGCGTATACATTGGTTGTGCTTAAAAAGCAAAAGAGAAATATTTTTTATCAGTTTAGATGTTAGAAACCTGATATGTGAAAATATGTTTTCCTGTGGAAAAAAAGAAGTTAAATACTATTATATGCAATCAAATAATCACTGCACTAAAACAAAACTGATCTAAGGCTGCTTCACTTATTACACAGCAATAAACCCAGGCTGTCCATTAAGAGTAGATTCAGAAGGGAATCTTCCTTTTTATAGCTGATTTGAGCTATATTTATTTTCTTTGTTTTCTTACAACTATGGCTGGACCCATTTACTTATTTCTTTGAACAGAAGCTAGATCTGGCTACTTATAGGACCAGGCATTACAGGAAACCTCTGCCCAGCCCCCCCTCCCCCCTCCCCAAACCTTTCTCAGAACATTGCATTATGTGTCTTTGGAAATATATATTGCATGGATGGAATTGTACAAATTCATTATTAAGTTAAAAAAAATCCAAAGACTGCAATGTTAGGAAGACATACATAGCTATTTGAAATATCCAAATATGAATGGAGGGAGTATGATAGGCTGAGTGTGCCAAGGATTTTTTTTTTGTTTCTTTTGGTTTTTTTGAAGCTCAGTCACCAGTTCTGTGGAGCTGAAGCATCAGTACCAGTATTTAAGCGACTTTAGCTAGTTGATACTCACTGAAGTCAACCAAAGTATACCGGCTTAAATCCAGGCACTTTACCAGAGCTTTAGATCCATCTGAAAGTTATTTATTTCAGATATCAAATCACTAACGTATCCAATTATGAAAATACAGTCAGCAACATTGAACAATAAAGTTAAACTCCATTCTCAAAACTGTACCACTGCCTTTTAACAGTACAGTGAGAAGACTGAATAGTACTGAAGATGAAACATTTACCAGGGGGTAAGTCAAATATGTCGTTCTCCCTTTTATACGTATTCAGTTCATGTGCATAAACCTACATTTCTATCAAGTAAATACCAAATATGTAATTCATCTATACAATTGTTTGAGAATAAATACTTGGAAATTTATTCCTGTAAGTATGTGAAAAGACTGCAAGCCAAACTTCAGAACACGTTTACGACTACAGCGCAGAACAGAAAGCAATGCATCTTCAGACCTAGAAATTCACTGTTTCTGCCTCTAAACTCTTTAATCTACAGTTTATAATCCCACACCAGTGAGACAAACAGAAAAGAGATGGGCACAAAAGACTATACAGTCTATTATAAAAGCAGAAGTTAACATTCTTCCAGACTCTCTCATGACTTTTCCCTCTTATCCTACCAGAGACTTGGCCTGAATTGAACACATCCACTATTAAGTAACCAGGATATACTTGGGGTTGCAGACTTAACTATTCTCAAAGCCTCTCCTCATTCAATCCCTGGTCATCCCTCAGATTCACTGCCTTGCACTTTTCCTAGTGAACTGATCCAATTATCATAGAGATCAAACGCTCCTTGTACTGTCTTTGCACTTGAGGAACCCCAGCCTATTATGAGGAGGCTGAAATACTAATTTCTTTCCAGCCCAGACCATTATTCCCCAAACACTGAAATTCCCAACACTGCACACGGAAGGGGGAGGGATAGCAGTCAAAAAGAGCAGAGGTTGTTTTTGGTTTTAATTTGCCAAAAGGAACAACCACCACATTTCCTCCCAAGAGTCCTGTGACAAACTAAATAACAGAATACTGTGAACAGAGGCATCTGAGGGAATATTCCAGGGGTCCGTGTGAAGGGCATCCCTAGGAAGTTCGGTGTCAGAAGCAACAAAAGTGCATTATGCAAACATTATGCGTGAGGATAACTTGTGGGAGGTAAGTGGAGTTCGGCGGGAGTTTGCGAAAGGAGGCTGACACGGGCTGCGGACCCTGCAGAAGAGGTGATGAGAATCCCATTTCTCGCCAAGTCAGAAACAGCCAGTCAACACCCGAGGGTCTGAGGGGACAGCGCGCTCTCCCTGTCCCCCCGTCCCCCCCACCGCCCGCGCCGTCCTTTAACCAATAAGGGGAACTCGTCGCTCTCCTTCTCGTACCCATCTCTCTCTCTCTCTTACCCAAAAGCGCACTCCGGGCTCGCACAGAAGGTAGCCGGCATGAGTGGAGCGCCGCGCTCTGCTCGACTGCGAGGGGGAGGCTGGTTCCCTCGCTCGCTCGCTCGCTCTGCCTTCCCGCTCTCGTTCCTCCCCTCCTGGAAGTGAAGGGCAAAAGCAAGCGACGGCGTCCGCTCGGGTGGGGAGTGGGTGTTGTCAGCGGGCGGCAGCCGCCTCTTACCCGGCCATGTGAGAGGCCGAGCTCCGGGTGAGAGACTGATCCGCGCCCACAGCCGCACACCATCCGCTGCCGCCGCCGCTGCTCAGCTCTGTTCGGCGGGAGCTGCTACTCTTCCTCCTCCGTCCACGCCCACAGCTGCGGCGGGATTCGCTCAGGGACAGGTGCGATGCTGAGCCCTCCTTCTCTGGCGGAGCGTGCACGCCCCTCGCCTCTCCCTACCCCACCCCACCCCCCGTTTGAAGAGCCGCCCTGGCCAAGCCGGTGCACCTGTAAACAAAAAAAAGGGGGGGGGACTTAACCCTGAAACCTAGGATCAAGAACCTAAAAAGGTCAGTCAAGCAGAGTAGAGGGCCAACCATTAAAACTTAATATATAAAATACAGAAAAGTACATGTATTTATTTGTAAAGAATTAAAAAAACATATAGGGGCCCAATTTAGGGTTGCCAGCCTCCAGGTGGGGCCTGGGGATCTCCTGCTTTTACGACTAATCTCCAGCTGACAGAGATCAGCTCCCCTGGAGAAAATGGCTGCTTTGAAGGGTGGACTCTATGGCACTGTACCATGCTGAGGCTCCTCCCCTCCCCAAACCCTGCCCTCTCCTGGATCCACTCCCAAAGTCTCCAGGCATTTCCCAACCCAGACCTGGCAACCCTAGCCCAATTACACCTCATATAAAAATTGCAAAATCATACACACAAGAGCCAATGGACTTGACCTGATGCATTTCAGCCTGTTTCGGCCTTCTTCAGAGGTCAAACACAATGAGGAACAAATTGGCTTATACCATAATATAATACAATTATACAGTATGGATACAAAATGGACAAGAAAATAATGGCTATAAAAGACAAAAAACAGGTGAAATTAAATACATATAATAAAATGAAGAAATAAACAATGTCTATATTATACTAAAAAAACCCATATTGACTTACTTCCAAAGTGAAACTACTAGGCATAGAATGAAAGTATAAAGGAGACCTCCCAAGATCCAATCACATGCCAAATGATATTTCACTCATAATAATCTAGAAGAAAAATATATATTAACCAATGCAATCTATCATATTGGAACTTAATCCAAAAGTGATTAATAAATAAAAATTATTTTATCTGGCCTAGTGGTTTCGTTTTGGAAGTAGGTAATAGCCCTTGTTAACAAAGTGCTACCAGTGGTTAAAGTTGACAAGTGGCAGTTTTTTGTTGCTTCACTGGATAACCTGCTCCTATGCATGTTAAGCCTCTCCATCACTGATGCCTCAGGCAGCTCATCCATATCGCTGATTGTTCAGAAGCAGCTCCTACTCAGATCAATTAGATTTACTCGTTCCCAAGTAAGTATGGTGCAAATCGCTTTTTAGGTTATAACAGAAGAAAAAGGAGAGTTGGATTTATACTCCGCCCAGCAGTTTACAATCCCCTTCCTCTCCCCACCATAGACACCCTGTGAGGTAGATGGGGCTGAGAGAACTGCACTTGAAAGAACAGCTCTGAGAGAACTGTGACTGACCCAAGGTCACCCAGGTGGCTGCATGTGGAGGAGTGGGGAATCAAACCTGGTTCTCCAGACTACAGTTATTAGATTAATTTTTAATCTTCTTTTAATGGTTTATTGATGTATTTTAAAAAATTGGAATATTGTAAAGGTGCACTTCTTTTTTTGTATGACTGGTCTAAGGACCGTAACAATAAACCAAACACACTGAACAGACTAGAGTCCGCCACTCTTAACCTCTACACCAAACTCGCTAGGCACACTTTACGGTTTGTAAAAGGTCAGTGTTGACGGCTGCAATCAAATGAATTTAATGGGACTTATTATGCAAACACGCAGAGCAGTTATAAATGTCTACGTCACTTCGCAGTGAAGGTTGCCAACTTTTTAATTGGGAACTGTAGGACGTGTCTTTGATAGCTACTTGATGAGCAGACACAAACAAGTGATCATGTTGCACATGAATCTACTGTTAACAGCGCAAGAACACACCAGGCCTTTCTCCATCTTCTCAGCTGAAATCTCCAAAGCAGCTTATGGTTATAAAAGTAAAATAATACCAAAGTCAATAAAACCAGCAAGTAAGTATATTAAAAATGCTTTTTTTATCTAACAAATAGTAAAGCAGGATCCTGTCATGCATAAACAATAATTTTACTTTTACTTTCATTGAAGTAGCTCTCATTAAAATCAAGTAAACACAGGACAGTTAACTCTACCCCCTAACCCCAGACTCTTGTGCTTTTAAAAATGATTTGTTAAAAATGTAGCTGGTGGGGTTTTTTCCCCAGAAAAGAGGTCAGAGAATGCCCTTTTCATTAATTCCATCTGTGCTGGATTGCTGCTACTATTCAGTAGTGACAGAACTCTGTGATGTTCTCACATGACATATATCACTTA
This sequence comes from Gekko japonicus, assembly GCF_001447785.1. Classification (NCBI taxonomy): domain Eukaryota; kingdom Metazoa; phylum Chordata; class Lepidosauria; order Squamata; family Gekkonidae; genus Gekko; species Gekko japonicus. The sequence continues at coordinate 291,642 of NW_015177021.1, read as the reverse complement.
GGGCTACTCTAAGAGCAATGTTTTGTAACGTAATGCAGGCAAAGACAATACAAGGCAGGATTCTTAACATCAGCTTTTATTTGTCTGTCCCTCTTATAGCCCCCGCTTTACTTTCTCCATCTTTCTTTCCTCCCTTCATTCCATTCTGCTTTCCACCTTTAATAATGAGGATCTTCTTCTGCTCAGCAATAGACTTCAGTCTCCCTAATGGGACAAACTTTTAAACTTCGACAATGAAATAACTTGCAAAGCGGCTATTAAGACACAACTCAATGGCATCCAGTCATGCATCTTTAACTAAATGTCATCAGAGTGACATGAAAAAGAGATGTTCCTTAGTAGCAGCTATGTCACCACTTACACCATGTACTTTGGGCCTGAGCTAGCAATAGACATCACATCTTGTGGCATTGAATTCCATAAGTTAATGTGTCAATGTGTCAAGCACTGTTTCTTTTAGTCACCCTTTAATGATGAGACCACAAACTAAGCTGTCCAAAACTGTTACATGAACCTGTCAGAACCTCTGGCCTGACATTCAGAATAGCAGGAATCAGTTACAATGACTGCAGAAGTCCCATTGCAACTTGAAGGTATCAAGTGCACTGATGCAGCCTTTGCCTAGAGCAGCAAATAGTGGGCCAAGTCAAATTATCTGAGTCAACTGCTGAAGGCTACCAAGCTATAATTGCAGGGGCGGTCTGAGCCAATGGGCAATAGGGGCAGCTGTCCTGGTGCCCAACTGCCCATAACCCCAACTGCTGCTTGTGCCTGCACTGTCTGGGTCTTGGGCAGTTGCCTTCAAGCAGGAGTGCTGGCACCCACCCACCTTGCACAAGGTGAGGGCCTCCCCTGGCTTCACCCTCGTGGGGGGTAGCAAAAGTGATCTTAGGGCCCCATCCTGGACTTTTGCCTGGGCCCCAGAATCACTAAGACCATTGCTGGATAATGTTTTATTCCTCTACCCCAAAAGCTTCTTCCCATGGTGTTTATCATTATATTCTATTTTTAGCCAGCTTTATGATTGCATTCTTTTGTTGCCCAGCTTTGTGTATGAGTGGTAGGAGAAGAGGACTAAATGAGGACCCTTGAATGGTAGCATCTAGAAGTATAGAGGCAGCCAGTTTTAAATCCGGAACATGCTGGTGAGGGAGGTTACCATGACTACAAAGGCGGCATATTTAAATTCAAATTGGTGCCAAGCTTTTAAATGCTAATTGCAATAGAGAAATGGGAGACATTTGAAATTGCAATCATTTTTCTAATACTTCACAACTAGTGCCTTATTCTACAGAGGAGACCGGAAGAAGGAACAAATCTAAATTACAAGCAGTTGAACAGTCGCAGATGTGTGCAAAGCCATGTCCTTTTTCATAATGGGGAAAACAAGACACCTTTGATTTGCTCAGCATAGTAAAATCTATAACTCTACACAAGGCTAGAACAACAAGGGACTGGATTTTTTATTTTTGTTTTGCAGTATAGGTGGCATCCAAACAAGTACATTTCCAATGAACTCATTTATCTTCTAGGATATTGCACTTTAGACGAAGTAGAATATTTTGTTTTAGAGCTATTGCATTTTATGTAAGATGAAAACATTAACTTGAGTGATGTTATAGAAGTATATTCAATAATTTCTGAAGAACTCGGGTTCCATTCAGGCATAACACAAAGCCAGGGTGTGGTTATACCTTCTGGGTTTACTGTGCTTCTGTGGGCCTCAGAGAGCCTATTCCCAGTCTTTGGGGTAAATCCCACTGGATAAACAAGCATTCCCGAATGGAAGGGGGTCGGGTAGTGGTGGTGGTCTTACATCATCAAGCCACTCTGTGTGTACCTGGGGAGTTGTCTCCTCTCTGTGTATGTAACTCTATGGATAGTATAGCTGCTGGTGCTGCCTTTGGAAGTCTTCATTTTCTTCATCCATATCTCTTTATGTGTAGGGGCATTGCAAGAGGGGATTGATACGGGCCATTCCTGAAACCCAGTGTCATGAGAAAAGTGTGGCTGCATGTGTCTGTGAATGCGTTTTTACCCGTGCCACCCACACCTTCCCTGGTTCGTGTGTCCCCTGAGTGTTGCCTCCTTACCAAAGGCAGAGGTGTAAGTTTGGAAACCGCTGAACGCTGGCAGAGACACTCAAAGGTCTATTCCTAAAATAAAACTTATCTTTATTAAAAGAAAAACATTCAAAGGTTTACCTGGCAAGGTGGCTAGCAAGACGCTCTGCCATCTGCCATCTGCCAATACAGTACAATCCTATTTCCAAAACGTTGATAGTGAATACACAGAAAATAAAACATGCAAGCAAAGTTTCATCCCACCCAAAGCATGCAGAAAACGAAAGGCCTTCCGGGCTGACCCCAAAAGTCTCAGGAGAGTAATACCTCTCCTGATCCTTCAAGAGCCAGCAAAGGTCTGTTGATTCTGACTAGCATTTATACCAAATGATCAAAGAGGAGGTCCCCCAATAATTAAATTACAGTTGTAAATTAACATTTTGAAGTTTTACAGGAGATTGCTTCCTTGCGTCTCACACAACAAAAGTTACATTTTTGTTTACAGGATCAGTACAGTGTCATTGTTTTTTCCAGGTGTTCCCCACCATGAGAGATAAACTGTTCTTTGATGTTATCTCTGAGATGGAAGTGGGGTGTGTGAATTCCTGTATCTCCGGAGTCCGTATTGAAGTCTGTCACTGCCCAAATGGCCTTTCCTGTTAGATACATTTTATTGCCTAGGAAATTGAGTTTCACACCTATGGGAATTTACATTGATTCAGATCCTGGGAATGGAATGTGTGACCCTTTTGCATGCAAAACCGAGAAAGAGATTTGCCTAGAACAAAGGGCTTGCAAAGAATCATGGGGTTTGGTTCAGTGAGGCAGGCCAAGCCTGTTTGCTGTTTTGGTAGCAAAGACAGATACATGGATTTTATAAACTATTTGGTTCATTTTTAAACCCAAACCTTCTATATTTCTAAAATTTCTTACCACACCCAGCAGCAGCAGCAGCAGCAGCAGCATCATCTTCTCAATTCTCTTTGTCCACTACCAGGATGCAGAGGGAGCCACCAACCCTAGGCACAAGCAACTTTCCCCAAAGAAAATGGGAAGAGCCAGAAGAAGAGCCTTTTCTGGTCAAGTTATGGTGATCTCATCATGCAAATGCCCCATAGCATCATTTCTCATTCGTGCTGATCAATTTCCGCTTGGATTGGCACACCAGCTGCTAATTGTGCTGCTGGTCACTTGGCTTCCTCGTCATATGTGGTTTAATTAAATAAATCATAGTCAATTGATTGTCCGAACCTACACCATCACACTAACTGTGGTCACTTTGGATCAGTGAAAGCAGGAATTGAATCTAAACTATGGAAGCTGGTTGACTAACCACAGCTAGTTGGTACAAATGCATATCCTGGGTTCTTCCAGTGCCCTGCCCCCATCCCACCTACAGAGCTGATTGGCAAGGGTGGCCCAAATAAAAACTGCTGTTGCCTTCAGACAGCTCTTGCCAGCAGGCTGACTCTCCACACCCTGGACTGCCATTTGGGCCCCCCCCCCCCGAAGGACCTGCTGCTAGTGTGCTTATGTATCGCGTGCTTCAGCTTCTGCCTCTCTTTGTATGCACACTGCAGGCAGCAGGAAGGTAAACTGGGGTCAGTCAGTGGTGGAGAAAATTCCTCTTTAGCACAGGCAGGCTCCATGACTCTCAACTGAAGTGAGTAGATTTAGAATGGTGTAATTCTGCTAAGGATTGCACTTGCTGGCTCCTCCTCCTCTTATCACATGGCTGGTGTCCTGTGGTTTCCTGCAGAATATAGGGCAGGATATAAATATTTAAAATAAAGAAATACAATAAAAAAACACTACATGGCAAACACAACCGGGGGCAGATATGCACAGTCAGCATTCCCTTCTCATCAGTTTGACAATGTGAATGGATTAAAACCCAAACCCTAAAACATTTACATCGAAGTCATTCCTACTGAAATCAGAACTGAAAGAGTTAATACTTCAACAAATTCTGCCTTTGAAATAATGCCTCTCAGTTCTGTGCCTCAGAGAGCAATGTACAAACAACTAAATTAGAGTGGGGGGGGGAGTTTGAACCTATTAATACAAATCCATTATCTGTTGGGTACTCTGAACTATGACAAGTTCATTATATTAGAAGTAATTTGGGCAGCCACAATGCAATTACCTGAGTACTCCTGCTTTATGTCTTATATAAAAATTGTCCATTCCTGAAGGCCACGTTCGTGTGTTAGGTTTAAACACTGGGCTACTACTTAGGACTGCTTTAGCAGCTCCTTTTGCCTGTTTGTAATCTTCAAGTAGTTCCTGAATTAAGCATGAAAACGATGGACATGATCCAACCAAAGTTAAATATTTATTATTTCCACTGAGTTCAATAGGATCGACTTTAAACCTATGCTAAAGTCTCTTCTGCTGAAATTAGTAAGGTTTTAGGAAGTGCTTAATCTCGGTTGGTTCTTTCCCAGTGGTATCCTTCTCAACAACTTGAAGATTAGGCTGCAGTCACACACACTAAATAATCCACTTTCAATCCACATTCCAACTGGATTTTACCAGTTCACCCACTAAAAACCCAGTTGGAAAGTGCACTGAAAGTGGATTGAAAGCGGATTATTTAGTGTGTGTGACTGCAGTCTTACTTTCATAAAATCAACTTTAAAAAAAACTTGGGTGACTTCCAGACCTTCTAAATATTGTGGTTATTCTGTATGAAATACTGTAAATTAAACACAATGCAGCTTCAATCAAAAAATGACTACCCACTTTCATTCTTCTGAATGGCTTCTAATTAACTAATGCCAGTAGTGGGAACTAACTGGGAGGAGGGCCAGCAATATGGCCCTGGAGACACTAGGACGACTGATGCAAGCCAGGTAAATCCAGGGCTATTTTGAGCTTTTCCTTTTAAACACAGGGGATAGATCTGGCCCCCCTGGACTGTTCCTTCCCACCAGGAAATAGTGGCCAGTAGATCTGGGCTCCAGAAACATGTCTACACTATTAGCTGTTAGTTGGGTTTCTCTGGTCCCTTTAAAATTTAAAGGGCTGACATAAGCTCCCCACAGAACATGACCCTTTAAGATTTAAAGGGACTGGAGGTGCCCACTAACAGCTGTTTGCTAGGGCCAGCTTCTTCTCTCTCCCTCCTTACATCTAACCTCCCTAGAACCCCCAAACACTCCTGAAATTCTAAGAAATAATTTTTCATTTTGGATCATCAGTGTTTTGCATAACTTTGGATATTCCCAGGCCACCCCAAACCAGTGAATTTGGGGTATATCTCTGGCTAGAGGAGATCTGAATGCACACTAACTAGTCATGGCTTGTTTTTATGTTGTTTTGTGATGGACCAATAGTCCATCTAGTCCAGCATCCTGTCTCGCAGTGGCCAACCAGTTCCTCTGGAGGACCAACAACAGGGCATAGAGATCGAGACCTTCCTCTAATGTTGCTTCCTGGCACTGGGATTCAGAGATTTAGCACCTCTGAATGTAGAGGTTCTCCTCAGTCACCATGGCTAGTAGCCACTGATAGACCTATCCTCCATGAATCCATCGGATCTCCTTTTAAGGCTGTTTATTCCTGTGGCCATCGCTATATCCTCTGACAGCAAATTCCACATTTTAATCACTCTCTGTGTAAATAAGTAAATAAGTACTTCCTTATGGACATAAGGAAGGCTGTAAGGCAGGTTGCGATAGAACAAAGTAAACAATGGGGATTCTGAAAGTTCCAGCATCTTCACTGTACCCAGGGGTCATTTCGTAGAAAAAGAGCTAGGGGGACTCATTAGCATAACTCATTAGCATATGCCACACCCCCTGACATCACCGGAAGTGTGTCCTCCCCACAGCCGGCGGCGACCTCCAGCGGGCACCAGCAGGGAGCTCCAGGCCCCGCCCTCCCGCACCTCACCCGGGGGGATGGCGTCCCCCTGCGTCCCCCCCCAAATGACCCCTGACTGTACCTGAAAACAGGCAAACAGTGCATCAACAAGTGTGCTATTTATTGAAGACTGAGTTTTCCAGCCCCCTTTCCTGGGATGGTTGCTGCTCATATCTATTTACAAGCAGCCTGGCAATTTAAGTAAAGCTTTTCTGAGACTGCATATAAGTAAAATAAAAGCATCACCAGCTAAAACTCTGTATATTATGGTCCTGTGAAATGCATTGGAGAGGAGCCAAAATGGTGGAAATGCCTAGCCCTGCATCCTGGGGTAATCTACAATTTAGGGGGGGGGGATATAAAATCAAAGCAGGAAAAAAAACCCTATATGAAGCCTGGGGTTAGACAATCAAGCTTCTAATAAACTAGAGGACAAACTCTGGGAGATAAAACGTCTGTTTTTAAATAGCCACAGATCACTCTTCCATTGAATTAATTACAATAGATGCTGGTAATTTGAGGAATGTGCAAACCCATTGTATTTTGGTATAATCTGCATTGTTCCAGAATGATTCAGACCCAATCCAGGGGAAAAACAACAACCCTACAACATATTCTTTTTATGTTGTTTTCACCCCTGGCCTAATTAGGTCAGGAGATCAAATGGATGAAACACTGATTTTACATGAGCTGTATGCCTGTGGTCATAGCAACCTCAAAAGAGGTAACAGTTTTCTCCTTGCTTTGTATTCTGTTGTTTTTGATATTTTGTTGCCACAATAATAATTCTGAAATAGAACTTCATATTTAACAGTACAAACAGAAGTTATTTTCTTTGAGCAACTCCAAGCTATTGCTTTGATGTATTTTGACAGTTTAAAAAAATACCCCAAGCCCAATCACTTCATTAAATGGTGGTCAGCAATTTTACACAATATTCGGGAGTTCTGCACATAGTCTGCCAGCTGGCTGGGAAACAACAAGCGTCGTCAGTTTTGTAGCACCTGCCCTCTCTCCCTCCCGCTGTCGGACTAGAGAAAGAAAAACTAATTTTCTGACTGCAGGCATGTCTTTTCTCCCTCTGCAGTGATCTCTTAATTTTTAAAATATTATGATTGTACTGATTTTGAACAGATGAGAGAAACTACCTTTCTTCATCATACAATTCTTTTTTTTTTTAATTTATTTTTTCAATTTTTAACAATTCTTTTTTCAATTTTTAACAATTCTTGAAGTAGTGATAAGTTTGTAGTTAGTGAAAACCGAGCAAGTATATTCTCTCTCTGTGTGTGTGTGTGTGTGTGTGTGTGTGTGTGAGAGAGAGAGAGAGAGAGAGAGAGAGAGAGAGAGAGAGAGATGGGCTTGCAGTTTTTCTTGCGCCCCACGTCCTTTGTTCAGTGAGCCGACATTGTTGGGAAGAGCCAAATTCCATGTGCTTTATATTTCATGGGGGTGCCTTTTCCAATAAATCCCGTGAAGGAATATTCTTGAGAAATGTCACATCCAAATTAAAATTACACCTGAGTTTTTAAATGAAGATCGGTAAGTTGGATATAGTATGCCAAGCAGGATCCTCCTGTTGTGGTTTTCTTTTAAAATCCCATTTTATTAATTTTAATAGGCACCTGTCCATAAATACAGTTAACTTGAAATGATTTATCATATTATATTTGGCTACAGAAATACAATTAAAAGTATGGTTTTGGTAGCCTTTTATCCAACCACCTTATATAAGTAGGAACAGTACCAAAGGGAAGAAGTGCCCAGTGGTTGTTTTATTCTATTTTTAATGGCTTGTTTTGCTTTTATGTTAATAATTCATGATGTTTTATGATTTTATGAGGGTTTTTTTACTCGTAAGGCACCTTGAGTGAGCAGGAGCCTTGAGAGGTGGTGTCAAGGTTTCAGTTTTGCTTCACTTCATTTTGCTTCACTGCTTTCCTTGCCATGTATTTGGGGGGAGGGAATTCCTGAGGGGAATGTATGTGTTGTTAGAGTTGCCAGTAGTAGCCATAATAACCATTTCCTAAATTGTACCCCTCGGCCTTTTCTCATGGGATTTGGCCTTGGAGACTTCTCTGCTAAGCTAGCTTAGATAAGGCGTCATATATCGCAGGGTTGCCATAGTAACACTAGGGGCTGATTGCTGACGAATGCATGGGGTGGGGGATGTACTTGGTTTTACCTATAACCTGAAGTTTTTGCGTGCTTTCTTCAGTCCTGACAAAATTCAAATTCCTGATGTAAGCATCTCTCTAATAAAGCATCACTACCCATAGTGCTGTGGAGAGTATATTAACTGGGGACCTGACAGGGGGCATGTAACAAAGAGAGAGGGGGGTGGTAAAGACTAAAGATTGGAGGGGCAACCAGAAAGCTGGAGTCAATGAACAGAGTGATTAGATGAAATGGAGATAAGTGTTCCAGCACTTTCCACAGCTATGCAGAAGATGGAATTTCTGAAAGATTCATGGTGTCATGAGATATTGGAGAAATAAACTGAACCTATCTGACAATAATCATGCTGGTAAAAATACAAAAGTCCTGTCCTCCATTACTGTGTCTGTTCACCCTACTCATGTGACGATTATTCTTGAACAATTAACATGGTATTTTTATTCTAATGAAATGTTTACCACATGTATTCCTCCATGGAAACTGTATTTAGCTCAATCACCTTCTTTTTCACCCAGATTTTTCTTCATACTCATCCTACTACATTCATGACATATGATTTTTAAAATATGCTTGAGGGGGTCGGGGGGGGGGAATCCACAGGAGATATGATGATATGAAAATTTGGTAATGAAATTATGGCAGCAAGATGTTGCCCCCATTTTCAACCATTAAGAAAAAGTCATGAGCTAATCAGTGCTCATTTAGCAGACTATCTGTAAGATACAGAAGAATGTGATGGTGAAGTCTGACAAGCCCTGAAATTCATTAACTCCCAGTAGCCAGCAAATTGTCCATCACAAAAGGAGTGCAATTGAGCATCATTACCCCATAGTGACACCGTTGCTATTCAGTAAGAATATTTAGTATTATCAGCCTAAAAACCCTAATGGCTGTATAATTCCAATCTAATGGAGGAGGTGAAAAATTTCAGAGCAGGATCAAGGTTTTTTCCTCCTAATGAAATGGAAATGACAGTGACCCAACCATTTCTTATGACCTTTGCAAGCAGAGAGGCGGCTTATGCCTGTGCAATTAGCTTGCTATAGTATTATCAAGTCTAGGAAGGATTTCAAATGCAGAATACGGGAACCTTTTTAGGGGGGGGGGAATGCTACCAGATATTTGCCTGGCTTTATAATGTGCACAGCAGATGTTGGCTTCATTCAGATACTACAAATAAACCCGCATTTCTTTGTGATGAGAACTTCCTTGGAAGAGTGTGCTCCTGACCGTCACATGCCGAGATTGAAGCTTCCTGGTTTTAGAAATCTGCAATTTGTTGTAATGTCAACATTAGATACTTTAACAGTCCTTCTGACCTGTTTTATTTATATTGTTTCAGGCTGCCTGGTGTATACTTTATGCCCTGGCTTGGTTTTTTGTTTTTGTTTTTAAAGACCATTGTAGTGGAACAGCATTTCCCCTGCCGGCTCTCTGCTCTTGTCAGGCAGCAGGGGCAAAAAGCCATCTCTTGCCCCTCTCTTTCACCCTCTTTGGTAGCACACCACCACCTCAGGGTTTGAAAATCTGTCCCTCTCACTTAGTGTTGCCTGAGGATTGTCACTAAAGGGGATCCTTCTGTAGTGTTGCCAAATACCAGGGCCATGAGTAAGGAAGCGTGCAGGCTCTTTAGTTAAGCAACTTTATTACTACAAGTCACAACTCATGGTAGCTACAAGCAGTGTTCCCTCTAAGCTGAGTTAGTGTGAGCTAGCTCACAGTTTTTTAGCCTCCGGCTCACACATTTTTGTCTCCGCCCAGGAAGGAGGGCTCCAGAGCAAACTGATTTATGCAGCAGCCAAATCACTTGCTCACAACTTTGATGCCGGCAGCTCACAAAGTAGAATTTTTGCTCACAAGACTCCGCAGCTTAGAGGGAACATTGGCTACAAGATAGTTCTAGATGTAGCTGAGCAAATTTTTTTAAATGCAGGAAAGGTTACTCACTAGCTAACTTAAAACCCATGAATATCTGGTCCTGCGGGTTGCATGGTCCCCCGTCAAACTGGAAGCACTTACCAGCATCACTTGCTTCTGTCATTTCTCATGAGCCAGTTTGGTGTAGTGGTTAAGTGCGCGGACTCTAATCTGGGAGAACCGGGTTTGATTCCCCACTCCTCCACTTGCACCTGCTGGATCACCTTGGGCAAGCCACAGTTCTGGAACAGCTGTTCTTGAAAAAGAGCAGTTTCTGTCAGAGCTCTCTCAGCCCCACCTACCTCACAGGGTGTCTGTTGTGGGGAGGGGAAGGGAAAGGAGTTTGTAAGCCGCTCTGAGACTCCCTTGGGTAGTGAAGGGCGAGGTATAAATCCAATTTCTTCTGTTCTTCTCTTCATATTTGCAACCATGGACCATCACACACAAGCAAGCACTCCTCTAACAAAGAAACAGCCCCCCCCCTCTCCAGACCCCCTTCCCATGTGGGCTCCTACAGTCTTAGGTAATTTGGGTGCCAGGTCCCAGGGCTCAAACCCATCAAAACATGGTCCCTCCAATCAAGAGGTGGATAGTGTCTTTTTTCCATTAGGTTGTAAATGACCCTCTCAGTCTTGTGGAGTGTATTTTTCCTATACTCTGCCTGTCTCAGGGATGACAGTTCAGCCTTCCGTCTTCATAACTGTCATAGTATCTCTTACTCATCTGCTGTTCATCCACAACAGCCATGTTTTAATGTTTTTGTTTATTGTTTTAGTCATAAACTACCTCAAGCATTGGTTGCCAGCCTCCAGGTGGGGCCTGGCAGTCTCCCGAATTACAACTGATTTCCAGACCACAGAGATCAGTTCCCCTGGAGAAAATGGCTACTGGGGGGGTGGTGGACTCTGTGGCATTATACCATCTTTTCTCCCAACTCCATCCTCCCCGGGTTCCCCCCTCCCAAATCTCCAGGAATCTTCTGGCCCAGAGTTGGCAACCCTATAAGATGGTTTCTGGCAAGGCAGCATATTAATTTTCTAAAAGTGAACAAAAATAAACCAGGACAATTGAATCCTCGTTTCTAAGGAAGAAACATGCAGCAAATTGTTAACAGTTTTCATTTGGAGGCCATGACTAATTGTGCTTGGCTGTAAAGGAGCACCTGTACAAGAAAAGCAAGTGCAATAGGGGGTTCCTGTGTCTTTAAAAAGTATACAGTAAGACCTCCTATAACACGGTGGATGTGTTCCAATGGAAATGTGTTCACACAGTATCACCATTCCTTGCTTATGAGTGACACATGAGAGCTCCATTGCAGTATCAGTAATAGCACTATTGTCAATGAATAGTTTTGAATGAGAATGATATTAATAAGTATTCACCTGTGCATATTAGTGAGTACTCACTCGTGCATTAGGTCACAACCTACAGTGTAACTGACCATTGCTGCTGTTGCTCTTCCTACGTGGCTGCAATGGAAAACGATGGGAGGCGCCTTTCCTGGAAGGATGAGCCGAATGGTGACTCTACTGGGAGCAGAGGAGCACTGCATGGCCCTGCTCTTTCCAGAATACACCACTCTCTTGGTACAGCAGCACTACCCAGACTATGCATTTCTCATTGGCCCATAGGACAGTGCAGGCGGATGAACTCTTCTGTCTGGAACTCTTCTTGATGTTGCTGCCATTATACAGTTTGCCGTTACACAGTTGCTGCTATTATACAGTTTGTAGTAGGTTCTGCACATGAACGTAGGCCTTGTACTTTTTTTCAGTATGTATTTTACTTCTCTGCCACATTGTGAAATCGTTGTTACTTTTTCTATTATTGTCGCTTATTACTATTGCTTTATGTAGTTTACTGAAAAATTAAAATAAAGACTTTTTAAAAAATAAAAAAATTATGCACCCAAGATAAAGAGGGCTGTAACAAAGCAGCTTTATAGGAAGTTGTGTCAGAAAAGGTAATACAGTATACGATACATGGTCTGCTAGATTCTTTGCTCCATACATTCCTCCTCTCTAGAACCATTCGCAAAACAGCGGAGAACAAAAATCACATTTGGTAGCTATTCTCTCACCATGGATTCAGCCCCTAATCCCATTTTAATCTCAGTGGGCTATATTAAACAAAAGCAGGAGGACTGGAGTTTGAAAGTGATTAGCCTTGACCTCCCAGAGATCAGACTAAGTAATCAGGTGTTCTTAGGTTGCTGTTGAGAACAGTTTCTGCTTATGCATTGTAGGTACAGCAGTTGACAAAGGCAAAGCGAAAATTCTTTCAGTGTCACAGAGTATACATAAGCATCTCAATAAATAATGCCAGCAAAACTTCTAAAAACCTCTAAATATACTACATGGAATCTTAGTATAGAGTGATCTGACTGCTGCGTTTCTTCCGCCTTTGCCAATAGGGATTCATTTATTTAGAAAGTTTCTCTGCTCTCTCTCTAGGGAACCTGCCCGAGGAGGCTTACAAAATAAAAATGTAATAAAAAACGTTTTCTTTTAAAAAAACCACACACTTCTTTGGGAGTTAAAGGGGGGAAACTGAATGGTAAACACATCCTTATCTTTCCCATTCAAATAAGAGGAACTTTTTAAAAAGTGCTTAATTCTGGTAGAAATGACCCACTTGCATTTTTATTTACTTGTTGTTCCTTTAGATACACTATCATTTAGTGAAGCAGCAACAAAAGCAACAGCTTGGTTCTTATGGAAAATTTCTGCTAATGGAACAGGATCTGCTATTCAGTCCAGGGGCAGTATTTTGGGAACATTTTGGGCTGCAGTGGGAGGGGGAGCTGGAAAGGACCAGTTCTGCTGATGGAAATCTTTTCTACCAGTGGAGATTTACTGCAGGTGGTAAACCCATGGAAAGGTGCCCTGTTATTTTCAGGGAGAAGACATACTGTTGTTTCTCTCTCTTTATTTAAAAGAGCTGACAAATGCAGAAGCTTCCATGGCAGAGCTTCCTCCCTTCTTGGTGAGTGTTCTCCACTAAAAAAGAGAGAGAGAGAGAAAGATTGTGTGAACTAGTTCTAATAAGGTGGTGTTTTCATTTATATAATTATTTTTTTCTGTATGGATAATTGTGTTCTGTACCTTGTCTTTTGAGAACATGCATAATGGGAAAGGAATGTAAACTTATTTCTTTTTATTAAAGATGCATAGAAAAATGTAGAGCCAATTTGATTTGTAGCATATTAAAAAAATCAAACAAAAATAAAAAACAGACCTGCCCCGTACATACTCCCAAGTTCTTGGAGGCTCATGAATTCTACGGGATTCCAGAATGCTCTAGGGGGTTTTAGGATTCCAAGCACATGCTCTGTTGAGGTTGCAGTAGAAGCTTGGAATTTGGTGCTCCTTGAAGCTGTTGACAAGGTTGCCCCTCAATAACCTCTCCTGTCTTTGGGACAAAACCCAGCCCTTGGTTTACCACGGAGCTGGGTGATCTGAAAAGGGCTGGGAGACTTCTAGAACATCACCAGTGGAGAACTTGTACTAAATCTGACAGATCATGTTACCGAGCTCACTGTAAGACCTATGAAGCAGCAGTGACAGCAGCTAAGAAATGTTACTTCTCTACTACTGTTGCATAAGTTAGTTCACAACCAATCCTTTAAGGTAACAAACTAAGTCCTAAACAGGCTTGCCAAGTCCCCCCGGGGGGCAGGGAAACCCCCGTCCCAGAGGCCCGTCCCAGAGGCCTGTTCCCCGCCGCCTGCGGATCGGGCCCCGGGGGGAACCCCACCCCCAAAGTACACGACATGCACGTCACCCAGAAGTGATGTGACCACGGTGGGCATGCTGGGGGCGGGGCCACGGTCATCCGAGGGAAAACTCTATGGTTTTCCCTTGGACGGTTGTAGCCCCGTCCCCAGCGTGCCTGGCGTGGTTGCATCACTTCCAGGTGATGAAGTTACAGTGTGCGCGTGCTTTGCGCATGCACGCTCCAGGAACAAGCCAGGAGCCCCCCACTCCAGCAGCAGGTAAGACTTGGCAACCCTAGTCCTAAAACAAAGACTTAATTGTATCAGAACCAGACAATTAGCTGTGATACTTTTGCAAAAAATTTTGCTGATAAAATATCAAGAATATGCTCTGATTTAGATGCTGACTGTAACACAGGTCCACCAAAAGAACTGCCTAATATACCACCTGTTCTATTTATGTACCACTTTGACCCAGTTTATGTGATGGATGTTGACTATCTCCTGGGATCAGTGAAGGCCACTACTTGTGCCCTGGATCTTTGCCCAGCCTGTCTGGTAAAAAATAATGTAAAGACCACATCAATGAATCCTTAGTGTCTATTATAAATCAATCACTAATTCAGGGCACCTTCCCTTGACCACACAAAGAAGCAGTTATCTGTCTACTACAAAAAAACCCTCCCATCCCTATAGAAAAATGAAGTAGCCAATTATCGCTCCATCTTTAATCTGCTCTTCTTATGCAAAGTGATTGAGAGAGCAATAGCAGACCATTCCAGGTCTTTTTGGATAACTCATCTGCTCAAAACTTTTCAGTCTGGTTTCAGATCAGGCTATGGGATCGAGATGGCTCTGCTGGCTTTAGCTGGTGATCTCCATCTAAATGTAGACAAAGGTCAGGCCTTCCTGTTGCTCCTACTGGATTTATCTGCTGCCTTTGACACAGTGGACTATGTCATCTTTTTGACGCACCTGGAGGCAGAAATAGACCAGACTCAAAGAATTGCCATTGGAAACCAGTTATCATCGGTGTGGGACTTATCCTGTGGGGTCCCACAGGGCACAATCCTATCCCCCCATGATCCTCAATCTATTTGTAAAGCCCTTGGGCCAAATGATTAATAGTTTTAGGGTTGGCTGTCATCAATATGTAGAAGATACACAGATATATGGTAGAGATCCTAAAGGCAAAAGAGAGAGTCAGAGATTCCACCCCCCTGGGTTACACAGAAAAGCAGCCCAGAATTGAGTCTCTCCAATTGAAAGGAGGACCAGAGGTCGCAGTGGAGCTGGAACTGCTTCTTCTGCAGCTGCAAGAGGAGCAGCAGGTGCAGCTGGGGCGCCCCTCCAGATTTCCCCATGCCGCACCGACCAAAGATTTTTGGCTATGCCCCGGCGCTCTCACACATGCTAAATAATGCAGTTTCAATCCACTTCAGCAAACATTTACAAGTGGATTTTGTCAGTAAAATCTAGTTGCCAAGTGCATTGAAAGTGGATTGAAAGTGTGTTATTTAGTGGGTGTGAAAGTGCCCATATATATGACTCCCATTCTACAGTCTCTCCATTGGCTGCCCATCAGTTACTGGGCTCAATTTAAAGTATTGGCTACCACATACAAAGCCCACCATTACCTTGGATCCTTAAATCCGTGAGACCTCGTGTCTCCCCTATACCTTGCCAGAAAAGCTTTGCTCATCCAGTCATGGCCTTCTGCAGGTGTCAACCTCCAAGTGGGCAAAACCAACAACTGCCCGTACACCTGCCTTCTCCGTTGTGGGCTCCACTTTGTGGAATGGCCCTCCCTGAGGAGGTCAGGAAGGCTCCCATTCTCCTGGCTTTCCACAAACTATGAAAAACAGAATTATTCAAGAGAGCTTTTCTACAAAGGCAATAGGGTAGCACTACATAAAAGGCTTCACAAAGCTACTTGGATAAATTATTGGGTACTGTGGTCTGTACTATTGAGTATACTTTGCTACGGGTAGGATCCTGTTGTATAATTTTGCATCGTTTAATGTGTCATGTTAATGCTTATGCTTTGCTTAAGTTTTGTCTTTCAGGGTTCTGGTTGGTTCTGCATCTCAAATCATATCTCACTGTTTATTGAATGCCCTGTCTTGTTGATTGTATTGACTCACTCTATGTAATCCGTCTTGAGTCTCAGTGAGAGAGGCAAACCAATAAATGTAAACAAATAAAGATCAAGGTGTCGTCCAGTGGAGTTGTTGTTTTATAAACTACAAACCCTACAAACTATCAGAATAGATTATTCTAGTCTGCAAAAGTCTGGGTACATCCTGATGACTCGTTATGCCTTAGTTCCTCAGACAGCTGTAATATTTCTATCGATACACTGATTTGGGGCAGTTCCAGAAAGGAAACCTCACATGCAGATTTATCTCAAAGAACATTCGCAGCACATCTGACAATAAGATTTACTTATTCACAGAATGTTTTCCTAACAGGTCTTCTACAGAAAAAGGCAGGAAGTGTGTAATTATAATACTGCAATATCCAACAATGCATGGATCATAGGGTTGCCAACTCCAAGTCGGGAAATTCCCGGAGATTAGGGAGTGTATCCTGAGGAACACAGTTTTTGGGGAGGGGAAGAATCTCAGAGAGTCCACTCTTCAAAGCAGCCAGTTCCTCCAGGGGAACTGACCTATGTAATCTGGAGATCAGTTGTAATTCCAGGAGATCTCCAGGCCTAGGGATACCAGCCTCCTATCTGGGCCCCACCTGGATGCTGGGAACCCTAATAAGAACATAAGAGAACATAAGAGAAGTCAACGTTGGATCAGGCCAATGGCCCATCCAACACTCTGTCACACAGTGGCCAAAAATACCAGGTGCCATCAGGAGGTCCACCAGTGGGGCCAGGACACTAGAAGCCCTCCTACTGTTGCCCTCCCCAAACACCAAGAATACAGAGCAGCACTTGCCCCAGACTGAGAGTTCCTATCTATACCTTGTGGCTAATAGCCACTGATGGACCTCTGTCCCATATGTTTATCTAATTCCCTCTTGAAGCCGTCCATACTGTCCAGGGACACAGTTGTTGCTCTGTGAACAGAGGCTGTTCCTTTATTATCCTGAGGCATAATCTGTATTGATAATTCTGCTCAGTATGTTACTTTAACTGCCAATTATTATTTTTTTGGTCATGCTGTGATAGAACATGATCTGAGATTTTGGAAATGTTGAAGAAGGAGCAAAGTAGACAGGATAAGTGCTACGGAGAAGCATCATCATAATACTCCCCTAATTTGTGTGTACACCTACATTAAAGTGAATGTGGGGGTCTTTTCTTGCTTGCTACACAGAGGTAGCTTTGTTCTGTATGCAAAGGGTCATGCAAATATAGTTTTTCAGGCCAAACCCAGATATTGTGTTTCTTTCTCCAATAGACTTCTTGCTGTAAAATAAGATATAGATGTACCTATTGGTTGGCTTGCTGACCACTCTCTACCAATGCTCCCTCTAAGCTGTGGAGTCTTGTGAGCAAAAATTCTACTTTGTGAGCTACTGGCATTAAAGTTGCGAGCAAGTGATTTGGCTGCTGCATAAATTAGTTTGCTCTGGAGCCATCCTTCCTGAGCGAAGACAAAAATGTGTGAGCCGGAGCCTAAAAAACTGTGAGCTAGCTCACACTAACCCAGCTTAGAGGGAACACTGCTCTCTACTCCCATTTGCTTTAGGCAACATTATCTTCCATATTTGTTCAGCACCAGGAGAGGGACAAGTCTGGGGGAGGCAGTTACAGATTTATTCTCCTGCACACCTGCAGATCTACTGAACAGATGGATGTGGGCTGTGACTTGTGAACTCTATGGTGTGGTTCACGAGTAATTGTGCACCATGGTTTGGTGTTATGGGAGTGAGTTCAAGGGATTGTCAGGATTCTGTACTCGCTCTTCTTTTCATGCATGTCTGAATAATGAAAGCCACTTTTGTGGAATATTGCTGTTACATCCGTAATTTGTCTGAAAAAGAACAAGAATTTTTGGTCTGAACTTAACCACAGACTATGGATTCCTCTGGAAGTAGAACCCTTATATCATTGAGCCACTGATTCTGGGAAGCAGGGAGGGCAGTTGTGAGGATCCAACTGGCTCATTCCTGTACTGAGAACCATGGTTTGCTGAACTAGATTTTAGTCCAGTAGCACCTTAGAGACTAACAAGTTTTTCAGGTATAAACTTTCAAGAGTCAAAGCTCCCTTCATCAGATAGTTTGTTGTTATTTGTAAACCATGCCTTAATGTGAAATCACTCCATGTAATAGTTAATCCAGGCTTTGCCATAAAAATTTAACCATATCATTCCTTTCCTACAGTATCTAATTTCCTGAGCTCTTCCATGAAAGGGTTTTTTATATACAAATTCAGTAATTTATTCCAGGCTGAGCTAAAAATAGTTTTGATCTAGTTTCCTAGAATATCTGGAGGACTATATTTATAAGGATGACAAATACACTTCTGCATTGCTGTTGCAGTTTCTACAGCTACGTTGTCAAATCTATAAAAGCAAAACCAGTGGTAGATAATACAGTAGGAGACTATTGTGATTGAAAACAATTGAACATAGGTTAGAGTTTATTATTTGTTTTCTCTTAAAAATACAGGAGAAAGGGGAAAAAATTCTTATGCCATAAGCCACCATTCTTCCCAACTCCAAATCTCTCACCATTCGTGGATTCATAATTCACAAATTCACTTGGTCATGGTCTGTAGAAGGGCCATAGCTAGTGGTGCGGCACACGGGGCAGCCCCCCTTTTAGTATCTGCAATGCCCCACCCCAATCTTCCCTGATCTTTCCTTTCAGACTTGGCATGCTGGCTCAGAAGTCAGTTCCCTGTGTTCAACGGACCTTACTGTCGTGTTAACATGCTTCAGTGTCCTCAGTTCAGGGTAAGAGGAGAGATGCCTCTTAGCTGGCTTCTCCTGGCCCCAGAGCGTTTCGGAGGCCAGACACTCTGGCAGAAGTCCTGGCTTAAAGTCTATAGGATTGTGCCAGGCATGGCTGGCCACCTGACTCTTCCCTGTACCTGGAGGTTGCAAGTCCAGGGTGGAGGCAGCTTCCAGGCCTGCTGCTGGCACTCATTCCAAAAGCTCCCCCATCCCTGCTCAGCAGAAACAAAAAGAGGAAAAGGACACCGAGCCAGGGGCAGGCACAGCAGCTTCTACCCAGAGCTGTCCATTCCCTGATGCAACCACTGCCCCAGCCCACAGCCCCGGCCACGGCCACTCTCTGCAGTCATCTCCCTCTCCCATTTTGCCCTCCCGACAGCTCTGCAGGTGAGGCTCAGAAGTAACCCCCCAAACCACCCAGCAAGAAAGGATCTGAATGCAATCACCCCCCCACCCTCCTGTCAACCCTGATACCCTTCCTGCAAAATTGCTTGGTCTTTTTTTTTTTTAATAAATGCATTGCAGAGCTCTCCTTATGGCCTCCACGATTTCCCCCTCTCCAATTCAGTCCCGGGCTTTTTGCACTGAATTCCATTCCCAGAATCTTTGCATGCCCCTAAACTGAGCCTGAACTCCAAGGTTTTGCACAGCCGGTGGGCCCGGGTTAAGGAGTTTAAGCAGCTGATAGGGAAAATTGGGGAAGATTGGGGCAGGGGGTGCTGCAGATTAGCCCAGTTAATTTAATTAGTGGCATCCCCAGCACCCCTGTGTCCCTTGAAAAAATTCCTGGCTGCGAGGCTGGTCTGTAGCCTGCCCATGTGATGCAGCTATTTCTGAGCATATTGTTGTTGTTGTTCAGTCGCACAGTCGAGTCCGACTCTTCGCGACCCCATGGACCAGCTCCTGCCAGGCCTTCCTGTCTTCCGCCGTCCTCTGAAGTTGGCTCAATTTCATGTTTGTTGCATCTTTGACACTGTCTTTGACACCAGGGAAGATATTACCCCTCCACAATCATGCTGGTCCCACACCCTCCCTCCACGTGATCACACGTACATCAGCAATATGCCTATGGCACAGAGGAAGCCTGAGTTGCATGGTGGGCACCTTGCCTGCCCGGCCAAACAATGGGCACAGTGGCTTGCTGCAGCATCACTATTCAGCCTGCCCAGGCCAGGAAGCTTTCAAGATGGCCAAGCCACTGCTATGACCAGCGATGCAGCAGTTAAACTATACTCCATGTGTGCTTTGCTCAGGCTGAGCCTCTCTCCCTGAGGAGGTCCTGCTAGGGGAGATGGCAGGGCCCTTTCCAGGTGTTTTGACCTCACCTGGAAGCAGCAGACCTTATGCTTCCCAGTATTTGCAGATTAATCCAGTTGTGATGAACCCACGAATGGAAGCCTTGAAAATGGCAAGGATCTACGGTATATGAATACCCATTTGGAATTGAGAGGAGGAAATAGTAACATCTAAGCTACGGCAGCAGGAGAACAGCAAAGTAGTAGTAGTAGTAGTAGTAGTAGTAGTAGTAGTAGTAGTAGTAGTAGTAGTAGTAGTAAACAATATTGCAGGATTGCTAGCCTTCAGTCATTCTATGAGTCTGTTATTTGCATTAAAAATGTTAGGATATCTTAATTTTTTATTTTTCCCCCAGTGTCCTTCAACTGCAGAAGACCGACTTTCTTCTCACTGCCAGTTCTTATATATTGTTATGTGCCTCCTACTTCTCTCGGCACTGAGAGGTTCCAAAAGGAACCTGGAGAGGAAGAGAATGGTGAAAGTCTGTGGTGTTTTTGTCCTATATACTTTACCTTTCTATTTCAGCTCCTGCCAACCTAGCAGTTCGAAAGAAAGAAATTGCAAGTAGATAAATAGGTACCACTTCGGTGGCAAGGTAACAGTGTTCCGTGCGCCTTGGTGTTTAGTCATGCCAGCCACATGACACGGAAACGTCTTCGGACAGCGCTGGCTCTTCGGCTTTGAAACGGAGATGAGCACCGCAACCCTAGAGTCGGATTCGACTGGCTTTCGAGCAAGGGAACCTTTACCTTTACTTACTTTACCTACAAATATACAGGGGAACCACAGCTGGAGACAAAGAGGTGCTCCTACCTTAGAACCACAGGAGGAGAGATACTGCACCCCCAAGGTGCTTCAGCCACTCACAGCAAAGTCTGTCTCCCCCACCCCATCCCTTTCAGCATAAAAAAGGTGCTTCCTTTTCAGACCAACATCCATCTGCTCCCACCCTCTAGCTGGGCAGGAAGCTCTCCTCATCCAAATCCTGGCGGGTACTTGACCAAAACCATTTTCTGACACTCAAGGCCTATGGGAGGAGATATCTACAACCACAGAACATTTACAATGTAGGCTAGATGGATCCACTATGATCAGAGGCCAAGCTTGCCACAATATGTTTGTGCTACTCATCTAAGTGCAGGTGAAGTTACATCTTTCCAGCCCCCCCCCCCCATATTAACATCCTGTCTCAAAAGCTAAAGGAATAAAATATTAAAATCAGTGAGGACCTCTTCTTACATTAACCTTGGAGGGGGGACGTTTATTTTCTAACATATTATAATATAGGTCTATATATAGGTCTAATATAGGTTCTGTATCCTGAGGACATCAACAAAAGCTTTTCCCACTCCCGTAATGATCTCCATGTTTTCAAAACAGACTATAAACCTGGGCTGATGGCTATCAAGAGTACAAATAGACACATCAGTTAGGGAGAACAGGGGCTGTGCTACTGAACTCTATATGCTCAAGGGCCCCATATTAACATCCTGTCTCAAAAGCTAAAGGAATAAAATATTAAAATCAGTGAGGACCTCTTCTTACATTAACCTTGGAGGGGGGACGTTTATTTTCTAACACGTCAATAAACTGGAACGAGTCCTGCGTAGGGCAGCAAAGCTGGTGAGGGACTTGTAGGCCAAATCCTATGAGGAGAGGTTGAAGGATTTGGGAATCTCTGTGTTGTAGAAGAGATGCTTTGGAGGTGATATGATTGCCACCTTCAGACACCTAAAGGGTTGCCATGCAGAGGATGGAGCTGATGTGTTCTCAGTTGTGTTTGAAGACAGGACTTGGATATAAACTACAGCAGAGGAGGTTTTGTTTAACATTGAGGAAGAATTTCCTGACAGTGCACTGGAAGAATCTCCCTCGAGGTGTCAGATTCTTTAACACTGAAAGATTTTAAGTATCGATTGTATACCTGCTTGTTGGGGATATTACAGTTGTAATTTCTGCATTGAGAGGGGAGTGTATTAGATGACCCTGGCAGTCCCTTCCAATGCTGAGATTAAATCAATAAAGTGATAATGGAGGAAGTGGTTTTGGTGGGTTGACATGAGGTATTATAAATACACCAAGTGTCCCTATCTTCATCAGTGAAATGGTGAAGACCCTGGGATTACCCAGGTGAACCAAAATGCATGTGTTTTCCCTGTGCTGTTGGGGAGATGGGTTTTGAGGGGGGGGAATTCTGGGGATCTGCTTGAGCTAGGACAAGTCATGTGATTTTTTTTCACATATGGTGCTTGAACTGGGTGTAGAAGGGCATGCAGAGGGAATTGCTTTCTAGTAAGGTTGACAACTCTGGCCTGGGATATTACTGGAGGTTTGAGAATGATGCCTGTGGAAGGATTTGGGGAGGGATTTCACTCAGAACCTATGGTACATGATAGAGTCTGTTATTTTTCCAGGGGGAATAGATCTCTGTAGTCTGGAGATCAGTTATAATTCTGGGCAATCTCCAGGTCCCACCTAGAGGTTGGCACCCCTATTGTCTCAGGCCCTGTGCTGACTCTACATATGTGCAGTCCATATTTTTCAGAAATGAAAGGTAGAGATTATGTAGGAATGTGTTTTCTCCAGTGTAAATAGGGACTTGGTATATGTGTAGGCTGAAGGCAGGCCAGTGGATTTGTTTCTGATGACCCCTTCACACATTAATTTATACACTTGGTGACCACTTGCACAGAGTTATGTGACATGCACAGTAAACTAGATTACACATACATAAAGAACTAGAGGATTTTTATACTCCTCTTCCAACGCTCACACAAATTTGTCACCTGAATAAGAGAGGTTGTAATTTTAATACATTGTGCTCTAGATGTCTGAAATACAGCACTAGTTTTTTTTGTAACGGAAGAATTTAGATTCAGGTAAGTAGGCCTGTTGTTCTGAAGCAACAGAACAAAGTCTGAGTCCAGTGGCACCTTTAAGACCAAAAAAGTTTTATTCTGGGTATAAGCTTTTGTGTACTTATGCCTGGAATTAAACTTTGTTGGTCTTAAAGGTGCCACTGGACTCAAACTTTGTTCTATTTAAAAAATTTGTTAGGGAAGACACAAGAAAGTCCTTAAACCCATTGGCATAGTCTTTTGCCACCACCTAGTGGAGAAAAATAAGATTATTAGAAAAATTCAAAATCTCAGCACTTACTTTGTGCTAATTTTATAAAAAATTTCTCTTCTTGGGGTATATATATTTCTTCAATTAATAGCTTCTATTAATAGCTTTTGGCTCAATACTTTGGAAAACCAAAAATGGATAACACAGTAGTTCAGGTGTACGGTTTTGGTCCTCAGATATAACGGCATTTATTGCAACTCTGAAATTAATGTTTGAAATAGCAGGCTTTGTACATTTAATTTACTCTTCGGTATATGACAATTTTTGGACATTTACTGCATGGCAGAGCTCTGTACCGAATGTGTTCTCATGAACTGGTATGCCCTATGCCTCCTATAGCATGTCTATCAAAGCTCAATATGGAAGACTGGTGGCCATTTAATGGGGAGGCAGAAGGTCATGTGACAAACCCTTTCAAATGAATTAAAGGATCTTATGTTCCCACATGAACTTGTCTGCCAAATGCAATTATCTTTGAGGGCTCTGTTTAGAGTGCCTCGCCTTCTGAAATGAAGTGGTTTGTGACAACAGACAGGGCTTTTCCCACTGTGGCATCTTGACTGTGCAACATCTTTCCCACAGTTATGTCCTGATACTAGGTTTGTTGTGTTTCTGGTACCAGGTTTTAAAAACAAACAAACCGTGTGTGTGTGTGTGTGTGTGTGTGTGTGTGTGTGTGTATTTGCTGAGGGCTCTTCTTGAGTGCTGTTTTGATAACTCCTTTCTCTAGATTGATACACTGACATGTTCATAGCAGATGTATGGTGACTTCTGTTCTTATTCTATATGCTGCTCCTTGTTTTTGATTATGCTGGTATTAGCTTTTAATTAGCGTTTAGGTTATGCTGCTAACTTGGCATTTAGGGGATTTTTTTGTTATCCAATTTTATTCTTATCATTTTAGGTATTGTTGTATCTAGGGCTGTTTTGCTGTTTTAGTTAGCCGCCTTGGATTTCATAGTCCTATTCTGTTAAGATTTGCCTCAGCTTTCCCTTGCCTACTGCAATAAGCAGTCAAAATCCAAAAGAGTTAGCTCTGTTAGTATCAGTGGCTAGGTCTTTCAAGAATCCCACCAAGCACATTACTTTAATAATGTTTTAAGACATAGGGTTCCCAGGTACTTACCGTGATCCGGCGGGGAAAACATGCTCCCCGGCTGGACCATTCCTCCCTGTAACGCACCATGCCATCGCCAGAAAGTGACGTTGGGCGATGCTCTGGCAATGGGACTGAAAACTCGATGGTACCATTGAGTTTCCAGCCCCATTGCCAGAGCGTCACCCAGCGTCACTTCCTGGCGACGGCATGGTGCGGCGCGTCTGTTGTCCCCGCAGGAATGATCCTGCGAGGACGTCTGTGTCCCCCGCCGAATCATGGTAAGTACTTGGGAAGCCTGTTTAAGAGTTGCAGGAAAAAGAAACCCAATAATGCTGATGGGAACCAATCTGCACATTTGTGTTGTTTTTGCTCTCGTGAGAGCCTGGGGAGCTGCTGCCAGACTGAGTAGACAGTACTGATTTTGATAAACCAGTGGTCTGACACAGTAGGAGGCAGCTTCATGTGCTCTGCTTGGTGAGCCAGCTTGGTGTAGTGGCTAAGAGCAGCATACTCTCATCTGAAGAATGAGGTTTGATTCCCCACTGCTCCACATGAAGCCAGCTGGGTCAATCTCAGTTCTCTCAGAGCTCTCTCAGCCCCACCTACCTCACAGGGCGTCTGTTGTGAGGAGAGGAAGGAGATTGTAAGCCACTCCAAGACTCCAAGAGCAGGGTTAACTACTACTACTGCTGCTGCTGCTGCTGCTGCTACTTCAAAAAGAGAGAGAAAGAGAGAGATTGCTCATCACGTCCAGTCTAGAAGTTTATCTGCTTGGAGGGCTTTGACTGCTGAAGGAACTGAAGCCTACTGCTAATCTTCTAAAATATTGGAATTGAGCGGCTGGAGGCTTCCAGAGGCAGCAGCAACGGGACCTGCATTTCGTTGGAGTAGCCAGGCTCTGGCTGTTTTTTCTCTGTTGTTGACCAGCCTATGGACACCTGAGAGGTTCTGCCAGGTTGCCCGGGTGGCTGGGCTCAGCTGGCCAGTCAGGAGCTCTTTTTTTTTGGCTGCCCCTATTAAGACTCTGGCTTTAAGAGTCTTGTTGACTTCAGAGTATTACCTGTTAATTTGTACACCTTTTTGCAGATGTATGAGCAGGAAAGGTTTGCCCTGAGTAGGGCCTTCTGCCCTGGTGTAGTGGAGAGAACTGGGTTACATTACGTAAAGTATGTGTTCACATAAAAATAATGAAGGCCAAACTGCAGTTTAGTCAATCCCCCCCCCCATGCTTCAGTTTGCAACTTCCATCTGGTATCCTTCAACATTTTAACCACTATACCACACTACCTCTTAAGCACTATATAAATGCTAAGTATACTAATACTCTGCTCCGAAAGATTTTACATTGTTTGTACTTCTGCAGCTTAAATTGGTATATAAGCCTGGGCATATTCTTTGTACATATATTTTTTCTGTTCAGGATAGAACTGACTCCTGCCTTGGGAATGTGCATTTTGTTCCATTAACTTCCTTCAGTTGCATTCTAAATGTGAACATTACCACAAAAGATCAGACAAATGTACTGGTTTATGACATGTCCACTAATCAGCAGTCTTTAAGAACAGCTTAATGCTGAAAAGTGTTATGATTTATTTTTCTCTCTTAGACTGAATACATTTCAGTAGCTGTCTATAGAGTTTCATTGTGAGGTATTGCACAACAATGAATCAAAGTTATGATTTATGTGAAGAAAATTTTATTTCTTTCCACAATCAAAATAATATCAGTTCCACATAAATTTGCTCAATCCGAAACTAGTTGAAAATAATATGATTAAGATTCAACATTGTATCATATTAATGTGGGGGTGGAACCGGGGGAGGCTATTGTTGAACTAAGTGCTGAGATCACTGGTTGTTGCAACATTCAAATTTTTCAGGCAATTCACAATGGAAATTATTGCGTGCACAACTATGAACATTACTGTAACCACACCCTCCCCTTGTAAAAGCACACAGTACAAAAATGTATATCATTGAAAGCATTTAGAATTACATAGCGTGTTCAATGATAACAATGGTCTTAATATAGCACAAGAGGTCAAGTATAGTGCACACCACAGGTACGAAGCCACCATTCTATTGGTCAAAGTTTTCAAAATGAAAGCAATAAACTATGGATGCTTTTGCCTCATGACAAAAATCAATGTGCACTCTCTCTCATTCTCTCTTCCCCAATACAAGAGGAATTTCTTCTTTTTCTTTCCTTTGATTTCCCCCCCAAAAGGAATGAAGATTTGTTTGGGAATGCTGCATTCTGCTTAAAAATGAGTCATTTTATTTCACTTTTAAAGGATGTTGTAACTGAAATAGTCAATATGAGCACTTTCCAGTGGCCTCATTCCTATGGACCATATCCCATGAGCATCTACAACAGGTCTTCTCATTCTGTTTATCTTTTCCTAGTCTTCTGTTGGTGCCAGTATTCCAATCCTGGCTACCATTTTAATTTGTAACCATGTACATGTAGCTAAACACCACCAGGACACTGGCAGACATCTTGAAAAGTAGCTGCTAAATGCCTAGGGAACTTCTCTCCCTGCCCTGCTTTTCCTTTCATGGCAGCTTGATAGGCCAAAATCACCAAGCAAAACACTTCCCACTGTGGAGATAAACAATGAGCCCATACAGAAGTTATCTCCAAGTAAACTCTCTCACCATAAAGCAGTAAGATCAGGATTATCATCCTGCTGAGTGGTGAGGAGGATTTGTAACATGCACCAGATACAGATATGTGGAGGAAAGCATGGCCAAATGATAGCCTGTGCCCATTCATTATCACCAGTTCCTGCACTGGGCAAAGCTACAGTAGCCAGCTGAAAAGCTGGCAGCACTATAAGATGATCATTGCCTGGTCCGTCGGTGGCTACCGGCCATGATGACTAAAGGTACAGTTGCCAGCCTCCAGGTGGGGATGGAGATATCCTGGTATTCAGGGGTCATTTCGTAGAAAAAGAGCTACAGGAGCTCATTAGCATAACTTATTAGCATATGCCACACCCCCTCACATCACCGGAAGTGTGCACCAGCCCCTCTGACAGGCAGAAGCACCTGGGATCCATTCTTTCCCCCCTCTCCCATCCCTTCGCCTCCAAGTTGGGCGAAGGAAAAGGGGAGGGGGAGGATCTCAGGCGCTTCTGCCTGACAGAGGTGCTGGCATGGCCACAGCCAGCCTGGGTGAATTATAGAATCATAGACTCATAGAGTGGGAAGGGACCTCCAGGGTCATCTGGTCCAACCCCCTGCACAATGCAGGAAATTCACCAATACCCCCCACACACCCCACTGACCCCTGTTCCATTCCCAGAATATGATAAAATATGATAGAATATGATTTTAAAAAACCCTCCAGGATCACTGGGGGCCAAACTGGCCTGGAGAAAAATTGCTTCCTGGCCCCAAAGTGGCGATCAGCATTTCCCTGGGCGTGTAAGAAAGGGCCACAAGAACTAAGCACTGATGCAACCCTTCCTGCTCTACCTCTCGTGATTTGCCTAAGTTCACACAATCAGCATTATGATCCTTTTAAAGTTGAAAGCATGATATAAATGCAAAGGACTATTTGTAAGATTATCTGTAAGACACAAGACCAGGACGCATCTCACTTCTGGCAATCACTTGGAGAGACCCTATCACTCAGCTTCCATTGCCCCACACACACCCCACACTGGAATAAGAACATAATATCACGCCATACCACATTGCAATAAAGCCCCTACAACTGTATACAGAAATACTGAGCTTCCCTACCATTTGCCACAACTAGCCCACCACACAACCAGGATCAAGACTCCTAAGTGGACCAACAGACAGGCATACACTCGTTTGAGAAACTGAGTATTACATTACAACACCTCTGGAACATTACAGATCAGTAGAGGCAGCACTGCACAGTGGTCAGAGTTGCAGATTGATGTGGGGAGACCCAGGTTTGTATTCTCACTCTGCTGGCTGAGTGACCCCGGGCCAAATCTCCCCTTCTCTACCTAACCTACCCCACAGGGTTGTTGTGAGGATGAAATGGAGACTCATGGGCAGGGTCCCCAGCTTCCCTGGCAGGAACACTATGTTAAGAAATCTCTCACAATTATGCAGCCATAGCAGGCAGGAGGGAAGGAGGCGAATACGTCCAGCGCCAGAGGCTTGTAGAGGAAGAGTCAAACTTTGGGGACTCACCCGTGCACCAGAGGGCCAAGGCAGCAGGAGGCAAGAAGCCTGGGTAAGCTGGACTCCTCCATGCCTGGCAGAAGACGAGGTGCAGAGGCGAGAGGTGGGCAAGCAGAAGAGGCACTCAGCCAGCCACACAAGCTGCGTTCAGAGAAACTCCCGCCACCCCAAGCTTCAGGGCTGCCTCGTTAAAGGAGTGCGGAGGCCAGACTCTCAAATGAGAAAAAGCAACCTCAGGGTTCGTGGGTCGCATTTTGGGGTGTGGAAGCTCCATTCCTGGAGTTCTCTCGAGTTCCTGCGCTTTTGGTTTTGCTTTTTGCCAATCCACCTCCCAAGACTGCTCCAGGTGCTTCGGCCTGAGGGCTGCTGGGGGTGGGGCTCGAGTGCTCATTACTTGTGGAGCTGAGGCTCAATGTCTCCAGCTGCTCCACCACCTTCCCTTCGCTTGGTTTGCTCGGGGAGCCCAAGCAAGCGGGCTGCTGGAGGGAAGGAGAGGCGGTTTAAACCACCTTCCCTTCCCTTGGCTTGCTCAGGATCCCCGCGGCTGCAGAGAGCCCGAGCAAGCTGGCTGCTGGAGGGATGTGCATTCGGTTCCTCTGAACGAATGCACCCCCGAAAACGGCCCATTCGGGCCCCTTTCAGGCTGCTGCGGGCCAAATCAGATTCTCTGATGTGAGTTGGCTTCCCACAGTTCGGCCCCATTATATCCGATGGCCCATTGAAGTCAATGGAGAAAACTTAGGGTATATTCTGGGGGCTGGAGGGAAGGGAGTTTGAGGGAGAGGCTCCAAAATTACAGGGTAGCTGCTGGAGCCTCTCCCCAAGATACCCACCATGTTTCAGGAACATTGAACCAGGGGGTCCAATTCTACGGGTCCCCAAACAGGTTGCCCCCATCCCCTCCATTGTTCTCTATGGTGGGAAAAAGTTACTTTTCCCCCATCACAAGCGAGAGGTGGAATTTGCCCCTATGAGTCCAAGGCCACCATCCCGGGGCTCAGGGAGGCAAGGGAACGTTTCGGGGGGCCCCACACGGGCGTTGCAGCTGCCCCCAAGAACAGCTGTGGCAGCCATAACTTTTTAAAAAGCCCCTCCCGAGAGCTGGGGGAGCCAGAATGACCTCTCGCGTGTGATTCCACACAAGAGGTGGAATTTGCCACTCGGACATCACACGCGAGAGGTGGAATTTGCCCCTACGAGTCCAAGGCCACCACCCCGTGGGTCAGGGAGGCGGGAGAACGTTTCGCCCCCCCCCCAGGCATCGCAGCTGCCGCTGAGAACAGTGGCAGTGGCCATAACTTTTTTAAGAGCCCCTAAGGAATGCTGGGGGAGTCAGAATGACCTCTTGCGCGAGAGGTGGAATTTGCCCCTACAAGTCCAAGGTCACCACCCCGGGGCTCAGGGAGGCGGTGGAACATTTCACCCCCCCACTGTGTCCCAACTGATGGCTGGTGGGTGCAGGGTGTGGCTTATGTGCCCGCCCCCTGGGCTCCTGACTGGCGGAACGGTGGTCCAGTGCGCTCCGGCAGGATCTGACGCCTGCTGGTATTACAACTAATCTCCAGACTATGGAGATCAGTTCTCCTGTAGAAAATGGCTGCTTTGGAGGGTGGACTCTATGGTATTATATACCAATGAGGTCCCACCCCTTCTCAAACCCCACCCTCCCCAGGCTCCACCCCCCAAATCACCAGGTATTTCTCAACCCAGATTTGGCAACACTAACTAAAAGGAACCTCTGAATACCAGCACTAGGAAGACCATCCAGGGGAAGGTCTCGCCCTCTATGCCCTGTTTGTTGGCCCTTTGGAACATCTGGTTCACCACAGTGTGATACAGGATGCTGCACTAGATGGATCACTGGTCTGATCCAGCAGGTGTCTTCTTATGTTTTCCCAGAGTGATCCGATCTCTCTAGGCCTGTCATAAGAGGTGTAAGTATGTTTGGGGACACACTTTCAGCTGGAGAAGTCTAGGGGTGTTAATGAATCAGTGAGGGTCTGTCTTTTAAAGACTGGCAAGAGAGAAAAAAGAAATACTGAATCATCTGAGTCATGAACAAGTTCGCACATATGTAGTTATTGTAGGCTTCTTCTGTATTTAGAAACAACAAGAGGAGCTCCGTCTCCTCCATCCCCCCCTCAATCTCCCCGAGGCGGAGGCGGCAGCAGAGAGGCCGGTCCTCCCCCCCCCTTTGCTGGGCTCGGAGGTGGCAGCGGCGAGGCTGGTTCCCCCCCTCGCCTGCCCGCGGGCAACTTTTTCGATTTTTGTGCACACGTGGGGACTGGCCCATTTGTGCACAAACCTCCCCCTCCCCCCCAAGTGCCCCCGGAGCGCTGATTTAGCGATCCGCACTCAGGGGGCAACTTGGCTATTAGATATATAGATACTGACAGTGACAGAAGTGATATGGTGAAAGGTGTAGGGGTGTATTTTAAAAAGTTAGGAGATGGTGAACAAGTGGGGAAGGGAGAGAAACACAGCAGCAATAGAATTTGCCACTAGGATACTTTCCCATAAGTAGCTGGTACTTTCTGCTTGTGTATAGGGGAGTAGCAAATGGCACGGCGGCTCAAAGTGAGCAAGTGAATAATTGAATGAAGTACAGGAGTTAGGTTGGGAAGCAAGTAAGATAAGCAGATAAATGACAAATCAGTAACTAAGAACCAATTCACAGTGTAGCCCTGTTCAGACTGTAACAATGGCAAGGCAAGTGAGGTATTTTCCTCTGGCACACAAAGCTGAGGGGGTGCAGAAAAAATATATTGTGACTAAAATAAATGTTGTGTTATGATTACTCTTGTCATTTATATATTTATCTTTTCACCAAAATAACTAGGGGAAAGTATAGGGGGTACAATTTTATATTCTTGCCTCAGGTGCAAAATGAGCTAGTTATGGCTCTGGCCCTATGAGGAGTTACTCCCGTGTAAGCCGACTGACTTTGTATAGGATTGCACAGGTAGCCTGTAAACAAGAATGTGAGTAAAAGAGCAAGTGACTGTGGCAAATGAATAAGCATGGTGGAACCCTGAATGAACATGCGAATAGGGAGTATGTACAACTAGGTGTGTGTTCTGAATGTGTGGGTCTTTGTGCTGGTTCCATATATTGGAAGTCAGGAAATGCTGTTACTTGAAGGGTTACTAGTGGGTGGCTACTGATTGATGGACATTTCTTATTATCTGCTATTGATTAGTAATAGATACTGCCACTCACTTGGTTAATTACATGTGGTAACCAGGGGTCTTGTTGTAGAAAAAGAGCTGCCGGAGCTCATTAGCATAACTCATTAGCATAACTTATTTGCATATGCCACACCCCCTGACATCACCGGAAGTGACAGAAGGCCACACCCCCTGACATCACCGGAAGTGTGTCAGAAGGCCCGGCTACTTACCCTCCTGCTTCATCCTCATTCCCAAACGGAATGAGGATCGAAGCAGAGGGCGGGGTAAAGAAGGGGGCGGGGCTTCACCACGTGACCGCCCCGCCCCCTAGAGGTTCTCTTCCGGAGCTCCGTACCTGAGAGCTCCCCCCCGACTAGAGCCCTGGTGGTAACTATGGAGCACTTTGGGAGAATGTGATAAAGAACAGAGAGATAGTCAAAGTACCAACTCCAGAGAGTGTCAAGATTAGTCCTGTAACTGTTCTTTAAAAGCCAGGCTTCCCCACCCCCCAAGACGAAATGGAGAGGTAGATTCTCTCTTTATTACTGCATTCCTGGTCCTTTGGAGAACCATTTCCTTTTCTTTCAGGGAGATAAAAAGAGACAGATATTATGTGGGCTGAGGATGCTGTGTTCTGGTCAATAAGGCAGGCCACAGAGGTCAATGGCTCTAAGCCAAGCCTGTCTGAGAGCCCCAATAAATTTTCATAGGTAGGAGAGGAAGATTTAAAGACTGACGTGTGCTGTCTGAGCAGGAGGTAAAAGGAAGGGGCCTAAAATGCCACTTTGTCAAGGAAAACAGCAGCAGACGTCCCATAAAAAAATCCTTACATTGCCTCCACATGGGGTGACTTTTGCCCAGCCAATTTTTTTTTCTTGAAGCAGGTACAGACAAATTTTTGGAGAATCCCCCCCGGGGGGGGGCAGAAAGTGAAGGTGATATCAGTCACAAAAGTCTTATATCCACATTTTATTTTTAAATCCCCCCCTTGAAGGATTCTTTTTACAATGGACAGATTTTCACTGATAAAATATTCTGAGTTTTAAATTTGCTCTTTTATCATTGCAAGTCAAATAACAGATTTGGAGTTCAGGCTACAGAATCTCAATAACCACAATGGTCAGAGGAGGTAGACTGCTAGTCAACTGTAGGAACAAAAACAAAAAGTCTTGTGGCACCTTAACAACGAACAGATTTGTTGTGGCAAAATCTTCATGGACTACAGCTCCCTTCCTCAGATGTATGAATTGATACCTGACTTGGCAGATATTTGTACACACATGCACACACACACATAATAATAATAATAATACACTTTATTGTCATTGTACATAGTACAACGAAATTAAGGTGCAATCATTCGGTGATCTACAAGCATACTCATATACATTCACACAACCATACTCATATACACTCACACAACCATTAGGGTTCACATTGCAACTTAACTCAAACAAAAACAGCCATACAAAACACCAAAAGAGAGAGCACAAAGCTGCTGCGTCTATGCGTGCCGCCATCAGCCCCTTGTAAAATTTTCTGTATGCTTTAAAATTATTATTATTATTAATAAATGGCAATTTGGTTCGACTTTAAACCTTCTTGCTCAGGTTCCAGGGTAGATAAAAGTATCTAGTGCTACAAAGGCTCCCAAAACGATGGGGTGAAATGGCTGGAAATGGGAGAAAGGAATTTAGTTGTTGTGATGGCCTTTCCTTCCCTGCCTGATAGGAGCCACTTGGGGTTGTGATCACACATGCCAGTTGAAGTCGAGGGGAAGCGAGGCTATTCCCTCTGGAGGAATTTGACCCACAGTTGCAAGATCACACCTCCCTTTATAGCTGTGGCCACCGCCCGTCACAGCGTGATCAGATGCAACTGTGGGCGAGTCATTTCTCTCCCCCCCTATGGGTATGCAATGATGCGCATACTGCGAAGGGGGGGAGGCGGCATTGAGCCGGGATGGCCTGATCAGACCATCCCGACGGCATGCATGCATGCTTGTGCAATCAGACAGGGGAAAGTCCCTGTCTGGCCCATCGCAACCCGTTTACTACCAGATTTTCTCCGGTGTCTTTTTACTCCGCTTCTGTGGTAGAGCAGCATGGGTGGCAACGACTGTGGGATGCTTCCCAGATGTTGCTGTCTGATCATGCCCTTTAGATCTATCAGGCATTTGTGCCTATGTTGGATCTACTGGCGCACGTGATCGCAGCCTTGGACTCCTATTGTAAACAAATGAACTCGTAGTGTGCCTTCTCTTGAATTTGGATAATTATGATACCGCTCTAGGGTTGTCATACTGGGGGGAGGGGGCTTCAGATCTCCCAGAATTACAGCTTATTTCCATGCTACAGAGATCAGTCCCCCTGGATGTTAGAGAGGGTGCCCAGGGGCACCTTTTGGATACTCAGTTGGGACTGCAGCACCCTGGGAAGGTGGGGTTTGACCCAGGGGAAGGTAGTGATCCACAAAGAGAAAGCGGTACAGGGAATTTGATGATGGTTGCGGGGGTCATGCCAGATTCAATTCAGTAGGGATTTAAAGTTTAAATGCTTGCAGAGTTGACTTGCAGAGTCATGCCGCTGTCACGCACAACTGCAAATCAACTCAGCAAGCATTTAAACTTTAAATCCCTGACTTGCTGAGATGCACCATAAGTTGACTCAGGCCCCTGCCACACGGGGGGGGGGGGGAACCCATGGGCAAAGGGCAGCTTTTTAAAGCCGCACCAAAAGATAAAGCCGCACCAAAAGAGACACGCGACGGCGGGATCACATAGATCCCCTGAGCCGCCACGCACTTCCTCCCCAGCACGATCAGATGCTGGGGGGAAGCTACTGACAGGGGAGCGAGGCAGCTGAACTGTGCATGTGTGCGCATGCGCAGTTCGGCCAGGAGCCTGGGTTGCTCCGGAGGACGGGCGCACCGGCGATCGCATGGCCACGCTTGATGCGGCGTTCCCGGTAAGTCCTCCTCTGGGGGTGGTTCTTTTTTACTGTGGGTTTTCGGCCTGAAGGGCCGGATTGGGGACGGGCGCACACTGCTTCCCAGACGTTGCGGTGAGATCGCACCCGTTTGCTGAGCCCCCGATCCGTTCCTCTCCCGGGCCAAAACCTTCCGTGTGACCGGGGCCTCAGTCTTCTAGCTGCGCCTGAATAAAAGCTGAATAATATCAGTTTTTATTCAGGCACGGCTAAATAAATACCTGAAAATACAGATAACATATTTTTTGGGTATTTATATGGCTGAGAATATACCGAGCCCACACCCCTAACTTAAAATGACTATTGATGAAGGTTAAAGCAGAAAGTGCCAAAGCAGGATTACAACTGAACAGCAAGAAGACAAAAGTAATGACTACTGAAGAATTACACAGCCTTCAAGGTTGATGATAAAGAAAATGAAATTGTTATTTTCTATTATTTGGCTCAATCATCAAGCAACCGAGAAACTGGAAGGAGATTGAAACTGGGAAGAGCAGCCATGAAGGAGCTAAAAATATCCTTAAGTGATCAAGTTCAAAATAACTCATACTAGTATTCCCCATTACTATGTATGGGTGTGAAAGTTGGACAATGAAGAAAGCTGACTAGAAGAAAGCTGATACATTTGTGGTGATGGAGAGTTTTAGAGATACCATGGACTGCCAAAAAGACAAATAAGTGGATTGTAGATCAAATCAAGCCTGAACTCTTCCTAGAAGCTAAAATGACTAAACTGAGGCTATTGGACTTTGGTCACACTACTATGAGAAGACAAGAGTCACTGGAAAAGACAATAATACTAGGAAAAGTTGAAGGCAGCAGAAAAAAAGGAAGAGGCAACATGAGATGGATTGACTCAATCAGAGGAGCCATGGCCCTCAGATTGCAAGACCTGAGCAAGGATGTTAACGATAGGATGTTAGGTCATTAATTCATTAGGGTTGCCATAAATTGGAAGGGACTTGGTGGCACTTTACACACACACACACACACACACACACACGTTTGTCAGCCTCTCATCAGGGGTGAGGCATCATGACCCCTGTTGCCTGCTGTTACAGCTGGTGGAAAGATATAACATTTTTTTAAAGTCCCCACTGGCAACATGAGTCCTCTCTAGGAATCACCTCTCTAGGAATCCAGCAATTCCTAGAGAGGGTTGACATAACTTCTGTCTTTTTTTCTGGAAGTGATGTCATGCTGTCACCTGCAGTATACCCCTCATGTCCCCACCCCTCCTGCAGGCACCTGCTGGATGCCAGGCATTCCAACCCTAGACCCTAAATAGATTGGGGCCAGGGTACTTGAAAGAGCACCTCCTCCCATATTGTCCAACCCACCAGCTAAGATCTTCTTTACAAGCCCTGCTCTCCATGTCGTAACCGTCAGAGGTAAGGTGGGCAATGATCAGAGCCAGGGCTTTTTCAGAAGTGGCACCTTGCCTGTGCAATGTCCTTCCTCTTGAAACTCAGCTAGTGCATGTGCTGCTCTCTTTTAGGTACCAGGCCATTTTTTCTTCTTTTTATCTAGGCTTTTAATTAAGAGTTAATTAGAGATAGGCATGAAATGGACCATGGACCAATTTTTTCCATAGACCGAGGCCCAGTTCGTGTTTCGTTTGCCTGGTTCTTGCCCTCTCGCTTTCCACCAGCTTCTACCACAGAGTTTTGCCCAAATACTAGAGCATCACCTGGACACCACTGGCATTGTGATATCCCTTCGCGCTTACTTTGGCAGCACATATACTATGATATCACTTCCTGTGTGATGCCAGCTATGAGGCCTTGGCCTTCTCCTTTCTCCTGGTAAGTCCCCCCTGCTGGCCAACAACTGGGGGTTGGGCCTGGTGGCGGGAGATCCCTACCTCCCCTGAGTGTCTGGCAACCATAGGAACGGGGGAACACCCAGAAACAGCATGGGGGGCACTTGGGACTGCAGGAGGAATGGGGAGACAAGCAAGTTGTGTTCTGTAAGTGGAAATCCTTCTATCCATGGCAACGCTACACTGGAGTTGATTTCAATAGAACATACTCTTTTATATCACAATTTATGTCTAGTTTTTCTGAATAAAGATTACAAAGACCACAAAATTGTAGAACAGTATATTCTTGTTAACTGTGTGTGGGTTTTTGTCCACTATACACAAAGTCTTTCTGACACGATAAATTATATGTTTACCTATTCACTGTTTCTTTTTTGCCCCTTTGAGTAAAGTGATTGCACACCAGTGGGAGAAAATACGCGCATTTAAAACCGGGCACAGAGCATAGCAAGCTGCAAAACAATTCCAAAACAAGCACTGCTTGTCATTTCAGTAAACAACTGACAAAATACCTTTGCTTTACACAAAGACCAGAGTCTTTTTTTAAAAAAAGAAGCAGACAAACAGACAACAGTTGTGTGTGTGTATGTCTTGATTGGTGTCCACAAAAGAACAATTACCCATTTCCTGTGTCTCCAGGTGCTATGACCTGCAGGCATTTTCACTCTGGCAATCCTCTTCAGAGACCAGACTAATAAAAATCTGACCAAATACAATTTAAGCATCCTTTTATTATTTCCCTGGTCCTCTCTGTATGTGTCCTCTCTATTTATTTTCCATTCAGCTGCTGAAAGAACTCACATTAATATACAAATGTGGAAACAACTCTCTGAGGATTCCAAGAAAACAAGAACAATGTCAAAGCCTTTAAACCCCACCGTTTTAGAATTAAATCTCCATAAAACAGCAGATCTCATGTCTATATGGAACTGCTAAATTCACAGTAGAATCCTCAACAGAATTTCTCCTTTTTCAATCTATTGAAGTACATGTGCTAGAAAGATGTAGCTTTCCTTAAGATTGTGCTGTCAATTTACGTCTGCACTGCAGGACTTCCCAGTGTTAGGGTATGTGCTCCTGGCGAACAGGACTTTTTAAAAACCTTACTTTGTAAACAGAAATAGCCCTCCACCATTTTTGAGATTCTAGGAATTTATATGGATTTAGGTGGGTAGCTGTGTTGGTCTGAAGCAGCAGAACAACGTTTGAATCCAGTAGCACTTTTAAGACCAACATAGTTTTATTCACGGTATAAGCTTTCTTGTGCAAGCATATTTGCTGGCTTTTAAGGTGTTGTAAGACTCCTGGTTGTTCTTGCTGCAGGGTACTAAAATGGCCTACCCCCTTCAGGAATCTATTGTTTGTTTTTTCTGCCATTTAACTGAGACACTGTGGTTCAGTTAACATACCACAGTAGCATACTTTTTAATATCGGCATGTATTGTGACAACTGTCAGAGCAATCCTAAATAGAGTTACACCTTTTCAGGGCTGCCAGGCTCCTGGTTGGGGTGGAGGACCGCCTACTATTGCCTGCTGCTGCTCTAAGCAGTGCCAGGGAAAAGGTGGTGTGTTTTTTTTAAGTGATGCTGGCTGTGGTGTTGCATCATGTCACTTATGGTTTTTTTGCTGGAAGTGAAAAAGGGTAGCTCTACGAAACATGAAAACGCGATGGTTTTATCATAGAGTTTCCAGCTATTCCAGAGCTACCTATGCCACTTCAGTTTTTTTTACTGGAAGGGATGTGATGCTCCAGCCAGTGTCACAGTTATCCATGCCCTCAGCCCTCCTGCTGGTTGCCAGGCAGTGTGTATGTCTTTCTAAGTCCATTGGCAACCCTACATCTTTATAAGTCCATTGACTTGAAGGGAGTTAGAATTGTGTAATTCTGCTTAGGACTGCTTACTATAATCTCTGTGGTGGAACAGGCTCACTCTGGCCTGCAGGCCCTGTTCCACCCTGCCCTCCAAAAATTTTCCAACACCTGTAGAGGCGTTCCTGTCTCTCTCAGGTAACCACTGCCCCCACCTGACCTTTGTAAGGAATTGCCTGCTGGGAGGGTCAGGACTCCCAGCTTCCCTTCCAAGTTCTGAGGCCTTGCCTCTGTGTCTCCCACTGCCCAGTGCCTGGTCACCGCAGGGACCACTTACTGCTTTTTATGCCCCTGGAGGAATAGCCACTTGCCAACTGACTGCCTTCCCCCTGGTGTTCCTTTTAAAATAGCATGCCCAAGACGGTGGAGGACTATGTGGTACAGAGAACCTCTACCAGATTCAAAAGTTATAAAGTGTTTATTAAAAAGAAAACGTTCACAAGCATACTTTGCCCTGCACTGGTGTGAGCAGCCAGCCTGTTGTCCCCAGCTCATCGTCCACCCAGCGATTTGAAAGCTTCGGTGAGTAGATAAAATGGGAACCACTCCTTAGCGAGGGTGGGCACGCCAACCTCCCTTCTGGTCAAGGCTTGTAAAAGGCAAAACAGCTTTCCAGCTATGAAAAGAACGCCTGCAATGGATGTTCCGGCCAGGCGGTGGCAGTGTGGCGATTGACATACGGGTCCTGAAGCCTGGCCAGCAAGCAGCTGTGCGGGGAAATGATGGAGCCAGCCAGAACACGTCTACACCGGGCAGTGACGGCGCATGCAATTAAAGTCAATATATGTTGTCTTCCCTATCCCCTACGAACATTGTTAGTCCCTTGTCTATATATGGAGTAACTGTACATCGCTTTGAGCCCACTGGGGAAAGCGATTAAGAAATGGAAAGTATTATTATTATTATTATTATTATTATTATTATTATTATTATTATTATTATTATTAGCACAGCACCAGATCGAGCAAGGGATTAAAAAGAAATGGGTAAAATGCAATTTCTCTGTCCCTCACTCTATCAGATGTTAAAATATAGGACAGGCTCCTTAGCTTGGAACGTTATAGATCTCTACAGAGTGGTCATTACCTTCCAGCTTCCTCCAGCTGTCTAGGCCAGCACATGTTAATGGCTGCCTCCTCCAGACCTCAGTTAAGAGTTATGTCTGCTCTGATGGACACCAGAAGAGACATTCCTCCTTGCTTCCCGAACATTTATCTTCTCCCTTTCCCCTCCCACTGACCTGGTCAGGCCAGATCAAAGAAGCTTTTCCTGAAGTCTCAGGAAATTTCTTCCTAAAGTCTTTTAGTCTTAATTCCTCTAAATCATCTATTCCCTACTGGGGGAGGGGGACTGACCCATCCAATTGCCTCTAGCTAGACCTATTAACATTTGTAAGAAGATGGGCTGAGATAAGTCTGGAAAGAAGTTCTGACTTCCTCCTCCCTGCCTGTTCTCTGCCCAGAGAGAAAAACGTTTAAAACCTCCTGGTAAAGGTTTTACTCATGTCAGACCTTTACCCAAAAAAGGCATTTCTTCACAATCTTGGTTAAGGCCCATTAATTATTTTGCCATATTATTGTAGTAGGCACTCTTTCATATACTAGAGGACGTGGGAGTCACGTTTCTTTCTGCTTTGGTGCCTGGTCTCATTCTTATGGAACAGCAGGTCCTCAAGGAGGCCACCTTCCCACTTGATCCAGCACAAATCAAGGCTGGTCCTCCAACTCTTCCATCTCTCCTTCTGCATTTCTAACATATACAATACAGTATAAATTCAAGACCATTCTCTTAGTTTGCCACCAGATGACAGTGCTTTGTTTGTTTAAGGGGAATGCTCACTGTAGTAATCACAGGAACATGCAAGCTGTATCTTCAGCAGAATTAAATCTGAAGAGGTATAGTAGAAGTAATACTGATTTTCATTAC
Source organism: Gekko japonicus (assembly GCF_001447785.1). Lineage (NCBI taxonomy): Eukaryota > Metazoa > Chordata > Lepidosauria > Squamata > Gekkonidae > Gekko > Gekko japonicus. The sequence goes on along the minus strand of NW_015177021.1, from coordinate 251,516 downwards.
AGAATTTCTCTTTGTTGCTTTCATCCCCATCTGTCCTTTACTAATTAAGAAAACAAATATCACAAGCAAATATATTACCTTTGATTTGTACAAAATAAAACCATGGTCCATCTTTTTTTACTGTGGTCAATCTAAGAAAACCAGTGAGATTTGACCCCAGAGAGTGAATTTGCCATTTACATGTCTGTAAGACTGAAATCAACCCTGACTGTTCCCTGCAAGGCCAGATAATGAAACTGAAGCTCAAATACTTTGGCCACCAAATGAGAAGGGAGCACTCACTGGAGAAGGCCCTGATGCTGGGAAAGATTGAAGGTCAAAGAAGACGGAGACGGCAAAGGATGAGATGGTTAAACAGTGTCATCGACGCAACGAACATGAAATTGAGCCAACTGCAGAGGACAGCGGAAGACAGGAGGGCCTGGCGGGAGCTGGTCCATGGGGTTGCGAAGAGTTGGACTCGACTGTGCGACTGAACAACAAAAAAGATTGAGGAGCTGCGGTGGCTCAAGTGGTTAAGACACTGAACTGCAGGCTGTGGAAGGTCGGTAGTTCAGCAGTTCGAGACCTGGGTGCCGCAAGACGGAGTGAGCTCCCGTCTCTAGTTCCAGCTCCTGCCAACCTAGCAGTTCGAAAGCAAGAAATTGCAAGTAGATAAATAGGTACCACTTCGGTGGGAAGGTAACAGCGTTCCGTGCACCTTGGTGTTTAGTCATGCCGGCCACATGACCACGGAAACATCTTCGGACAGCGCTGGCTCTTCGGCTTTGAAACGGAGATAAGCACCACAACCCTAGAGTCGGACTCGACTGGCTTTCGAGCAAGGGAACCTTTACCTTTACCTTTTAAAGATTGTTTTGCAAGGGCATCCTGGGATGTTTAAAATGACAACTTGAGTGGCCCAGCATGACATGGTTCACTCAGCTCAGGCCCAGACAGTAGAGTCAACATCATGCTTAGCTCTGACATTGCCTCCTCCCTTACTTCTGCCAAAACGTGCCACACTCACCCAACACTGACAGGCCCACCGGTCAGTGACAAAGATCCTCTTATGTTCGTTAGGATTGCAAGGTCCCCCCCCCCCCGGCTACTAGCAGAGGATTAGGGGTGGGGTTGCCAGATCCAGGCAGGGAAACTCCTGGGAATTTTGAGTTGGAACTGGGAGGGGGGCAGGGAACTCAATGGGGAACAATTCAATAGAGTCCACCCTCCAAAGTATCCATTTTCTCCAAGGGAACTGATCTCTGCAGTCTGGAGAGGAACTATAATCCCAGGGGATCACCAGGTCCCAACTGGAGATTGGCATTCCCAGTGTTTGTGCATGTATAAAGGGTCTCTTCACAGAACATGAAGAAACATACAAGCCAGCCACAAATACTGGTTCAGCATAATCAGTAATCAACAATCCAAATCTGACCAAGAGAGAGATCTTGGAGTCGTAGTAGATAACTCAATGAAAATGTCTACACAGTATGCAATTAAAAAAAAGGCCAACATTATGCTGGGGATTATTAGGAGGAAGAAGAGGAAGAGGAATCCCTTCCCCTCCCCACAACAGACACCCTGTGAGGTGGGTGGGGCTGAGAGAACTCTGACACAAACTGCTCTTTTTCAAGGACAGCTGTGCCAGAGCTTGTGACTGACCCAAGGTCACATCAGCAGGTGCAAGTGGAGGAGTGGGGAATCAAACCCGGTTCTCCCAGATTAGAGTCCGCACACTTAACCACTACACCAATCAGCCAGTATCATAATGCCCCTGTATAAATCAATGGTGTGACCACATTTGGAGTACTGTATACAGTTCTGGTCACCACACCACGAAAGGATATTATAGCATTGGGAAAAGTGCAGAAAAGGGCAACTAGAATGATAAAAGGGTTGGAACACTTTCCCTATGAAGAAAGGTTAAAACTCTTTAGCTTGGAGAAATGACGGCTGAGGGGTGACATGATTGAGGTTTATAAGATTATGCATGGGATAGAGCAGGTAGAGAAAGATGGCTTTTCTCCCTTTCTCACAATATAAGAACTCGTGGGCACTCGATGAAATTGTTGAGCGTCAGGTTAGAACAGATAAAAGGAAGTACTTCTTCACCCAAAGAGTGATTAACACATGGAATTCACTGCCACAGGAGGTAGTGGCAGCTACAAGCATGGACAGCTTCAAGAGGGAATTAAATAAGCATAAGGAGCAGAAGTCCACCAGTGGCTATTAGCCACAAAGTATAGATAGGAACTCTCAGGTTGGGGCAAGTGATGCATGGGTGGGGCAACAGTGGGAGGGCCCCACTGTTGTACCTCCTTATGGCACCTTATGGCACCTGGTATTTTTGGCCATAGTGTGACAGAGTGTTGGACTAGATGGGCCATTGGCCTGATCCAGCATTGGCTTCTCATGTTCTTATGTTCTTAAAGTATAGGCTGATGGCCACTTTCTCCTGTTTGTTCTAACCTAAGTATTGAACCAGGGGAAAAAAGCTGCTGATGTAGGGAGAGAAACAGGCAGTCACATAGCTATTGAAAAGAGTGACAGGTCACCCCTCCTCAACTTGGTGCATTTATTTATTTAAAGCACTTCCATCTCTTTTTCTTTAAAAAAAGTATTTAGGGCATCTTATAAATTAAAGAATATAGAGAAACAAGTGAATCACAAGTTAAGAATAAAAACCAAAAGCAACAGCTGCAGAATACATTTATACCCCCCTCCCCCCAAAGGAACATTAAAGCAGCTGATAAAATTCAAGCAGACAAAAATTAAACTGAGCAAAACTAGACAAAGCAGAATAGCAACAAGAAACAGTGGTTTCTGCTAATAAAATGTCATGGTTAATGCCCCTAATGGCCTTCTGGAATAAAGAAGCCCAACAAGAAGGAGACCAGTTTATGGTAGTGTGAAGATATGGAAGAAGTCATGACTTACTCCCTGGCCTTTCTAGTGATAAGATGTCAACTAATTATTTACTGACTTAAAACCATTTAGACTTCGAGCCAATGGTTTCTGAGGGAAGTTTACAACCAGAATTATTATTTTTTTGGATAACACCAAATGCAATAAAACTTGAACAACAAAACAGCAACCTAAAGATGATAAAAATCCCTTTAAAAACTAACATAGTAATCAACCTAACAGAGGGCCAGCATAAAAACACATTTCTATTGAGATGAGGAAGAACTGAGGGAATAAACTTGCCAAAAAGCTATAAAGGTTTGGTGTCAGGTGCACAGCTGTGAAGATCGGGAACGTCTGGAGCCAAGAGTCACCAAAAAGTCCTTTTCCTTAGTGGCCACCCACCTTATCTCCAAAGGTGGGGGAAAGAAGTTCTTACCCATTGAGCAAACCCATAGGAAGAGTCAGCAGGTATTGGTAAAGCCCACTGTGCCTGACATGCTGGAGGGTTGCTGCCTAGTCCATGAATAATGAGCTAGATGGACCAGTGTTGTGATGATATAAGGCAAATTCACCTATTCATAGGCCAATCCTGTGCATGTTTGTTGTTGTTGTTCAGTCGTACAGTCGAGTCCGACTCTTCGTGACCCCATGGACAAGATCTCGCCAGACTCTCCTGTTTTCCCCCATCCTCTGAAGTTTGCTCAATTTCATGTTTGTTGCATCTATGACACTGTCTAACCATCTCCCATTGTGTTGGATGTGGTTTGTTGTCTGGTAGGAGAAGGACTGCAAATTTTGTCTGAGTTTAGATGATTAATCTCTACAATTTAAATAATGAAAAGCTTTCTTAGTCACAACAGTGATTCCATAAAACGGCTGCATCTTGAAGATTTATAGTGGCTAAACTTTGTAAGAATGCAAGCCATTTATTTTCTTACTAGTTAATGGACACTGGGAAATACAGTACTGGGAAAGTTCCCCTATTTAACTATATTGAAAGTGTTTTCTTCTCTTTCCCCCCTCTGAAGCTGACAATGTCCCATAATATCCCAGATGGCCAAAGGCTTCTTTTTCCAAATAGAGCGCATGTTCCCTTCAGACCAAGAATAACTTTTTCCCTTTAATCTGGAAATCTTTATTTACATCCCTACACAGACTATAATCCTCAATTTTTACGCACCGACAAAAGGATGATCAGATCCAAGAGACCATATCTAACATAGTCCAAATGTGATTAAAAAGCAGTCTGGTATCATTGTCTGTTCTGAAGGCATGACCAGATGGCTGTGCTATGGTTGAGTAAGAAAGAGACACGAGAAGGAGATCTGGATTTGAATTGGAAGGAGATGAGAGCTGCTTTTGAAAAGCAACTTGCTGAAAATATGCTTGAAGGAACAATGAAGAGATGAATCAATGCACAGTTAGAAATAACTAACTGAAACAGATGGGTCTGTATACCTAAATATTCCCTACCTTCTGTGAAGTCAAAGACAGAAACAAAATCAAAAACTTCCTTGCTTTCATCCAATATGTAAGGACTCCGAAAGATCAGCCACAGACTACCTAATGAAAGTTTCAGTGCTGGGGAATCCTTGGTTACAACTAAGGTTGCACCCGGCCATTTTCAATTAGATGTTCCTTCCTGCATGCATGTCTAAGGATAAATTCACACGTATTTGTACACGTTTTCTTTGAGATAATCATTTGATGCCACAATAATGCAAGGTGTCATCATAGGCTGTGGACAGTTGCTATGGGAATTTAGCCCAGCACAATTTCTTAAACCCTCCAGATGAAGTTATAGGAACTATGGTGTTTGTGTGCAGAACATTACAATATCTAAACCTAGGGACAATATGTTGCATAGGAATGACGATTTTGTAAAGCAACACATAAGCAGCTCTTGAAGATCTTAAATTGATGTCTGTTTCAAAATCATGTTATAAAAAACTGGAGCTCATACAAAACATTATCTCCATAAAGGGGGTTAAACCAAAAATGTGATCATATAATCTAATTAAAATACTGAAGTTGGCCTAAAGGATGAAGTACCACCCAGCCATTTTTAAGCTAATTGTCATCTTTCAGGTTCCTGACTGGGATAAAGAAAAGAACTACAGGTGTGCAAACAGGTTTTTATAATTATTCTTATTATAGTCCCTTTTACATGTATTTGTTTTTATCATTACTTTTGTTTTTGTGTCTTCTATGGGAATTGTCATCTTTCAGGTTCCTGACTGGGATAAAGAAAAGAACTACAGGTATGCAAACAGGTTTTTATAATTATTCTTATTATAGTCCCTTTTACATGTATTTGTTTTTATCATTACTTTTATTTTTGTGTCTTCTGTGGGAAACATCTCCAGCTCTAGCATCTGTGTTATTCATTCACTTCAAGATTTAATTTTCAGGGACTGTACCCCTCACTCAAATGAGTTTGTCTGCCAAATTTCTAAGAGAGGCAATTAAAAGCAAAACAAATAAGTCTCTCTCTCACTCTCTCTCTCTCTCTCCTGTCTGTCACCAGCCTTGGTCCTTGTTTTGGTTATGTTCTCAGGGCTCTGTACCACCGTGGTTTCTCACTTCCCTGCCCTCAGATAAGGGAGAGGGGTTTTTGCCACCACCGCCCCCATCAACCCCTGCCCAACACTGCCTGAAGCTAATGGATAATCATGTCCTCCTCAGCTGTCTCTCAGCCTGTTTTAAAGCAAGCATAGCAAGTTTTGTGTGCTCCTTCTCAGTCTTCTCACGAAAACTTCCAGTCACAGCAGCAGCCACAACTGGGAAGACTCTGAGTTCCTCCTGACTTCCCTCTGTGGCCAGCACCTCCATAAACTGTGTGGCAGGACCGGGGCTGGTCAGGTGATAGATGAGGTACGTACAACAGGCAAGCAGTAACGGCTGCCATCATCACCAGGCTGGTCAGGGGATTGGCAAGGCATTTGCATCAAGCCACACAGCAGCAGCCAAACTGGCTGGAGGAGGGGGTGAGGCACTTACTGCCCATGTGAGGAGAGTGGAGGAGCATGGGACACTTTGCCTTCCCCCTTATCAACACTGTTCAGTTCATGGCAGCAATTCAAATGAGGGCACTATGTAGCAACTATGACTGGGAAGAGTCCTGGCCCACATCCTCCTTAGTAGTGCTACCATCAGCCAGGGGGGCAAGCAAGGTGTGTGCCTCTCTTCTTCATCAGAACATCAGAACATCAGAACTTCAGAGACGCCAATGTTGGATCAGGCCAAAGGCCCATCCAGTCCAACACTCTGTGTCACACAGTGGCCAGAAATACCAGTGCCATCAGGAGGTCCAGCAGTGGGGCCAGGACATTAGAAGCCCTCCCACTGTTGACCCCCCCAAGCACCAAGAAGACAGAGCATCACTTGCCCCAGAGCCCCTAGCTATACCTTGTGGCTAATAGCCACTGATGGACCTCTGCTCCATATGCTTATCTAATTCCCTTTTGAAGCCGTCCATGCTTGTAGCTCCCACCACTTCCTGTGGCAGTGAATTCCATGTGTTAATCACTCTTTGGGTGAAGAAGTACTTCCTTTTATCCGTTCTAACCCGACCGCTCTGCAGTTTCATGGAGTGCCCACGAGTTCTTGTATTGTGAGAAAGGGAGAAAAGTACCTCTTTCTCTACCTGCTCTTTCCCATGCATAATCTTATAAACCTCGATCATGTCACCCCTCAGTCGTCTTTTCTCCAAGCTAAAGAGCCCTAAGCGCTTTAACCTTTCCTCATAGGGAAAGTGTTCCAACCCTTTTATCATTCGAGTTGCCCTTTTCTGCACTTTTTCCAAAGCTATAATATCTTTTTTAAGGTGTGGTGCCCAGAACTGCACACAGTATTCCAAATGAGGTCTCACCATTGATTTATATAGGGGCATTATGATATTGGCTGATCTGTTTTCAATACCCTTCCTAATAATCCCCAGCATAGCATTGGCCTTCTTTATTGCAGTCACACACTGTCTCGACATTTTCAGTGAGTTATCCACTACAACTCCAAGATCTCTCTCTTGCTCAGTCTCTGCCAGTTCAGACCCCATCAATGTGTATTTATATTTAGGATTTTTGGCTCCAATGTGCATCACCTTGCACTTGGCCACATTGAACCCCATTTGCCATGTTGACGCCCACTCGCCCATCCTTGACAGATCCCCTTGGAGTGCCTCACAATCCTCACTGGTTTTCACCACCCTGAACAACTTTGTATCATCCGCAAATTTAGCCACTTCACTGCTTACTCCCATCTCCAAATCATTAATGAACAAGTTAAAAAGCAGTGGACCAAGTACTGATCCCTGCGGTACCCCACTGCTTACCACCCTCCACTGAGAAAATTGCCCACCTACACTCACTCTCTGTTTTCTATGAACTAGCCAGTTTTTGATCCATAAAAGGACTTGTCCTTCTATCCCATGATTTTTGAGCTTACTTAGGAGCCTTTGATGAGGAACTTTATCAAAAGCTTTCTGGAAGTCAAGGTAAATAATATCTATTGGATCCCCCTTGTCCACATGTTTGTTCACCCCCTCAAAGAACACTAACAGGTTAGTGAGACAAGATCTTCCCTTACAGAAACCGTGCTGAGTCTGCCTCAATAGGTTTTGTTCATCTATGTGCCTACTAATTCTTTCCTTAATAATGGTTTCCACCAATTTACCCGGTATCGACGTCAGACTGACTGGCCTGTAATTTCCCGGATCTCCTCTGGAACCCTTTTTAAAGATGGGAGTGACATTAGCTACCTTCCAATCCTCAGGAATGGAGGCAGATTTTAAGGAAAGATTACATATCTTTGTCAGGAGATCTACAAGTTCACATTTGAGTTCTTTCAGAACTCTCGGATGTATGCCATCTGGGCCTGGTGATTTTTCAGTTTTTAAGTTGTCTATCAGTTTTAGGACCTCCTCTCTCGTCACCTCAATCTGACTCAGGTCTTTCAACACCCCTCCTGAAATCAGTGGTTCTGGAGTGGGCAAGCACTTCTCATCTTCCACAGTGAAGACGGAGGCAAAAAATGCATTTAGCTTCTCAGCCATTTCCCTATCATCCTTCAATACTCCTTTTACCCCTTGGTCGTCCAAGGGCCCCACTGCCTCCCTGGCTGGTTTCCTGTTTCTAATGTATTTGAAGAAAGTTTTATTGTTGGTTTTTACGTTTTTTGCTATATGCTCCTCATATTCCCTTTTTGCCTGCCTGACCTCAGACTTGCATTTTATTTGCCATAGCCTGTGTTCCGTTTTATCAGCCTCACTGTGACTAGCTTTCCACTGCTTAAAGGAATTCTTTTTACTTTTTACAGCCTCCATTACTCTGTTTGTTAACCATGCAGGCTTTTTCCTATACCTGTTTGTGCCTTTCCTAACCTGCGGAATATATATTTTTTGAGCTTCTAGGATCGTAGTTTTAAATAGATCCCAAGCTTCCCCAATTGTTTTGACCCTTTCTACTTTTCCTTTCAGTTTCCTCCCCACGTGTCCCCTCATATCAGAGAAATTACCCCTTTTAAAGTTAAAAATGGTTGTGTGAGTCTTTTTGGCCAATTCTCTATTTGTACAAATGATGAACTCAACAACATTATGATCACTGTTTCCAAGCGGTGCAATCACTTTTACATCTCTCACCAGGTCTTGAGTGTTACTTAGGACCAAATCAAGGATCGCCTCTCCCCTGGTAGGTTCCGTGACCATCTGCTCCATAGCACAGTCATTTAGAGTGTCTAGAAACTCAATCTCTTTTTCCCGGCTAGAACACATATTGACCCAATCAATGTGTGGGTAGTTAAAATCACCTATTATTACACAGTGTTTTTGTCTAGTTGCTATCTTTAAGGCATTCATCATTTTATAATCCTCCTCTATCTTTTGATCTGGTGGGCGATAACAAACTCCCAGTGTTAAGTTTCCTTTTGGCCCCCCTATTTCAACCCATAGAACTTCCAGAAGCGAATCCAATTCACTTAGCCTCTCAATCTTTCTAGACTTTATACCCTCTCTGACATACAGAGCTACCCCACCTCCAACCCTTCCCCCCCTATCCTTCCGATATAATATATAACCGGGAATCACTGTGTCCCACTGATTTTCCTCATCCCACCAAGTTTCAGAAATACCCACAATGTCTATTTTTCCCTCCCTCACCAAGCACTCCAACTCCCCGATTTTACCTCGGACACTTCTAGCATTTGTATAGAAACAGCTGTAATTTCCCTTACAAGTTAAGCCTGCATCCTTCCTCTTGCTATCTCGAGTCGTTGTCCGGCAGTCCATGTCACCAGCCATGGCCTCTGTGGACAATTTCAATCCACCTCCCTGTAGAAAAGCAACCGGTACCCCCTCACCTCTCTCAGATGAGCCAACCCGAACCAGAGACTTTTCATCTCCTGTCGGCTTTCCCCCAATATTTAGTTTAAAAGCTGCTCTGCCACCTTTTTGATTTTAAGCGCCAGCAGCCTGGTTCCTTCTTGGGACAAGTGGAGACCGTCTCGCCTGTACAGCTCCCTCTTGTTCCAAAAAGTATCCCAGTGCCTAACAAACCTGAACCCTTCCCCCCTACACCATCGTCTCATCCCCGCATTGAGACTCCTGATCTCTGCCTGTCTCTCCGGCCCTGCGCGTGGAACAGGTAACACTTCTGAGAAGGCTACCTTGGAGGTCCTGGACCTAAGTTTCCTGCCCAGCAGCCTAAATTTCTCCTCCAGGACCTCACGACTGCATTTCCCCACATCGTTGGTGCCGACATGCACCACGACCACTGGCTCCTCCCCAGCACTATCTACCAGCTCTATTCTTCCCAGCTCTGTCACTCACTTCATGTGTGTGAGTGCCTTGCCCATCCCTTGGCTAGCTCAGCTGCCACTGTTTGCCTCAGGTAGGTGCCTGGCCCTGGCTAGGGTTGCCAGCCTCCAGGTGGTGCCTGGATATCTTCCGGAATTACAATTACTTAGGTCTGTTCACCTGGAGAATATGGCTGCTTTGGAGGCTGTTCGGTGGCATTATACCCCACTGAAGTAACCACAGAGTTTCCAGTGATTCCTAGAGAGGACTGATGTCTCTGCTAAGTTTTCCCTGGAAGTGATATCACACCATTGGCCCAACAGCCATTTAAAAAAAAAAAATTCTCCTGATGCCACTTAGGGCACTGACAATTTCCTGCCCCACTTGGCGGACTGGCAAGCCTATTATTCTTGCCCCAAGTTCTTTTTTTTTAATAAGCCCCCGGAGGGGATTTTTTATTTTTTTAATACTACAAAAACTACCAAGAAAAAATAGGGATAGGGGAACTACAATTAGGGAGAAAGGAAAGGCAACCCACACTAAACTAAAAACCCAAGGTTAGGAGATCATCCTCTGTTAAACTAAGATCATTCCCTGTTAACTACTGTTAAAAAAAAAAAAGGCTGTTAATAAACAATATACTTTGTGAGGACCTGTCTTTCTAAGCTTATATGTTAGTTTGTTACTTGTTATGAGAAGATTTCCCGAGCATCTCCTCCAACTCGCTTCATAAAGGCAATTTCCAGAGTCCTTCCGCCTTTACATCTATACTAAAACCCTCTAAAATCTTAATAGCTTCTTAGACATTCACTCCAAATTCTGCAGCCCAGTCTTCTTCTGTCCAAAGGGATAAAACCACCAGTCTTAAGCCTCTTCCTCTCTGGTCTCGCCCTCAGGGCCCAGTGGCATCTCAAAGGTTTCTTGATTGTGAAGGGAAACTCCAGCTCTTTTTCTCAGGAGGATTTAAGATGACACTTTCTAAGAACACTTGGAAGGAAGGAGTTAAATCCTTGTAAATCTTTCCTGTTTCTCTTGTGCTTTTTCTCCTTTTCTCATTGAAATTGCTGTTTAATTTAGTGTCCATCTCATTCACTTTGAAAGCCCTCAGTTCCATTATTTTTACTATCGTTGCCAACTGGAGCTGCCGGGAAACAAATTATTGATTTATCTTGGCAAGCTGATGGTTAATACCAACAAGTTGCTCCAGAATCGGCTTAGTGGCTTCTGCTACTAGTGCAATGACGTCCACTTCCCTTCTTCTCGGAGTTTTCGCCATCTTTTTTGGAGTGTCTGCCATTTCAATGTTTTATTTTCAATAAAATCTCTCTTCTTCCTGGCTCTGAAAATCGCAGTTCTCTTGGTCTGCTGCCCATAGTCCTGTCTTTGAAACCAGTGACATCGTAGTTCTGACTCTTAATATGATATTGCATGACTTCTTGTAACATATTTTTAATTTGTATCCTCCTGATTCTGAAAGAGTAAAGGATTAAGACCCTAATGAATATAATGGTAAGACCCTAATGAATATAATGGCTTTTTAAGGTACTTTTCTCATTAGGATTGGAAACAAGTGCACATCCTTAAAAAGAATAATGGCTATTATGAGGCGGAGTCAAAGTAGTAACTTCTTACAGTTTTTGTACATGTGCATTGATATTTAATGGGTGTGTATTTTATATAAAAGAAATCCACCATTTCAAGGATGTTACAGGCCATAGCTTTAATCCCTACCCTCTTAGAATCTATGCCCTATTGGTATTCACTGGTATCTGACATTAAAAGTGGGGACAGATGTTAGTTTTTTCCTGTGTTTTGTACATGGAATGATAGAGGAGTCATTGTCAATGGTGAACAGAATGCACACATCCAGCTATGACCTCTACTAAACTGATTTTGCAGTTTTTTATAGCTTTTCTAATTTCTTTGGCTAGAGAGGATACTGGAAGAAAAGGGGAAAAAAACCTTTATGCATGCTTATCAAAAGCATCGATTATGCCTCTTTCAAAGCCCCTCAGAATTAACATCTGTCTGCGTGCTAGGTTATATATAGGCTTCCCAATTACCTGGGCCCAGTCCCAATCTTTTGCCCTTCAGAAACTGAGGAACCGGAAAGTAATGGTCTCCATAGTGACACTCTACGAATTTCCTCTGGTCTCTATGGTCTTTACCATCGATATTTGAGCAAATTCCTAGGTCATCATCTGGATGTGAGATCACACTTTCTCAGAATTCTAGGGTGCAGTCACATGCGCCAGAAAAAAGGGGGGAGGCTATTTCTGCCCTTTGAAGCTGCGGGCACAGACCGCCGGTGTGTGATCAGACGCAACTGCGGGTGAGTCTCTTTTTTTGTGCTGTTTCCTATGCACTTAAACGACGAAGCGACGAACCGCCCCTCCACACTGAGGGCTCCCTATGGAGTTTGCGATGATGCACATGCTGCGAAGGGGGGGGGAAACAACGGTACGGAGTCGGGATGGCCTGATCAGACCATCCCAACAGAATGAGAGCATGCTGGAGCGATCAGACAGGGGAAAGTCCGTCCATGGCCCATCGCAACCCATTTACTACCAGAGTTTCCCGGTGCCTTTTAACTCTGCTTCTGCAGCGGAGCAGAACAGGTTGCCGACGGCTGCGGGGCGCTTCCCAGATGTTGTTGTCTGATCGTGCCCTTTAAATCTGCCCGGCATTCACACCTATGTCCGGTCTAACTGTGTATATGATTGCAGCCCTACTGTTCCCTGGCACCATCCCTCAAATCTCCCAGTATTTGCCTAGGCAGTGTTGGGAACCCTACTTATATAGAAGGTTTAGTATTTAACACTTGGTCCTAAATACTCAAATCATTTCCTGTATATTAACTTGATATGGTCAAGGTACTCGCGAGGTAGGTCAATATTATTGGCTTCACATTACAAATGGCTGGCTGGTAGTGAGAAACAGTGGGTTGCCTGAAGCCATTTAGTGAATTCATAGATGAACTGAGATTTAAATCCAACACCTCCTAGCATGTAGCTCATGCATTTAACCACTGTGCTGCCCGAGCTGTCTCTATACAGGCAACTGGAAAACAATAGGAATTATTCATGCTGGGGTTTGAGTGGAGCTCTTTCATGCTTTCATGGATTTAGTGAATTAGTTGATTAAATCTGTAATGGAACTGGCTTTCTGGACTTTAATTAAACTCAGTGGCATTGTAATATGTCACCACTGGACACCTTCAGTGTGCTTTCTGAAGGTGGATGAATGTTTAAAGACGGGCTCAACAAAGATGAAAAGCAGACTAGCAGGAATAGCTCAAGACAAAGCACAAACTGTCATTTGTAAATGGTAGGATTGGAACCACAATATGTTAATACATTGCTCCATACAGTACAAAAATTATGGGAAATAGTAGAGATTAATCAGCCTGTGGACAGAGTTCATTCCATGCTCCAGATGCAAACAAGAGATTTATGCTGGTGAAGAAGATTAAACTTGGCTGCAAAGATCAAGCAAGGTGGTAGAAGCAAATTCTATCTGTCTGCCAATAAAGTAGTTTGCATTGAAATAGATGGCAGTTCTACAATACAGGAGGCTATTCCTCTTTAGTCCATGAGGCCCAGATGTCATTCATGTACCAAACTAGCTGCTCAGTACCCAGAAGCAAAGAAGCTCAGTCCCCATTTAAGCACTAAAAATTGTAAATATCAGGACTTACCTACAAGATATTGAAGACAGGTTACTAGTCAGACAGATATTTCATCCTGCATTAAAACCCTAGTGAGGGTTCTGGAAATGATATATAACCGTCCTATTAGCATTTACAAAATATAGGTTTGCCAGACCCCTGGTCTGGGCGGGGGTTCCTCCGATTTTCGGGGCTTCAGCCCACTGCCAACCGGCTGGCTGGTGGGGGCAGCCCCACCCTTGAACTGCCTCCTCATGAAGCAACATCACCAACGTGATGACATCACACAGATGTGACGTTATCCTGCCAGGGACATCGCACAGTGACGATCTAGCATTTTGGGTGTGATGATGTCACTTCCATGTGATGTCGATGCGTCGGCTATGTTGCATGCAAGGCTATTTTTGGGCAGGGACGCACAGGAATGGAGTTCCAGCTGGCTCCTGAGTTGGCCACGCCCAGCAGGAACTCATTAGCATAATAGGCCACACCCAACAGCAGAAACTCATTAGGATTGGCTACATTAGGGGTGTGTGGCCTAACATGCAAAGAAGTTCCCGCTACAAAAAAGCCCTGGGTTTTTTTTAAAAAAATAAAGGTTTTATTGACTCCCCTAAAAAGGGGAGGTATTTCGCTTAAAAGAAGAAATGGGAAGGGTAGACAGTGGGGGAAAGAGAAAGCTGAGTGATATATAAACTGGTAAATTAAACTGTTAGTAATGTCCAATTAATCTTCTTGGGCTTCTTCTGTGTGTTGTCAAACTTCTTTTTTTTAATCCGGTCACATGAAGTTCTCTGTTAGTATGTTAGTAATGTTCCTTTGAGTTTCTGTTAATAAAAAAGCCTCTTCTGGGCACATTCAGAACCGCTTCTTTGCGTGCTGGGTACTTTTAGTGTCGCTGACGTGGAGGAGCTTCCTCTGTTGTCTTCTCCTTCCAGCTTGTTTGATCCTTTTTCGGGTTGCTGTTAACAATCTCAGTTCATGCACTGTAAATCCTCTTCCTAGCTTGCCATTACTGGAGGTCCCCAGCTTTGAGAATGGTATTAATTTCGCTTTTATATCCGCTCCCAAAACTCTCTACTGGGTCCTCCTCGCAACTGTTGACTCATATAAGTGCTTGCCAGGCACTCCTCGCTGTCACAGTTCAAACTTCTCCGTTTTACAAAACTCCCGTCGGATTCACAGCCATAACAGTCTAAACATTAAATAGCCGGCTCTCACACACAAGTAAACGCCCAGACGGAAGTCCCTCCCTTCTTCTCCACTCGCTTTTGCCCAGCTCCGACATCTTTTCCTTTTTGTTTACTTTTAGAAAGTTCTTAAAATGTGCTCCAGAGAGACAAAACTTTTTCTCGCTTTGTTTCAAATACATCAAAGGAAAACATCACTGTCCGCTCAATCCATTCCCCCCCCTCCTTTTCTTTTTCGCTTGTACAAATGGAGGATTAACCTCCTCACCTTTTTCGCTGGGGGGGGGACGTTAAAAAAGCCCTGGGTTTTGACAACAAACAAGGTAAAGAGAATAAGAAGCAAAAGGTGGCTGTGGCTGGATGACCACACTTCTGGTAACATGTGGGGTGTGGCCTAATAGGCTAATGAGTTTCTGCTGTTGGGTGTGGCCTATTATGCTAATGAGTTCCTGCTGGGCTTTTTCTACAAAAAAAGCCCTGGTTGCATGCAACAATGTCACCCCACCCACAACACTCCCGGAAAGCTCCCTCCCCCCCCGCCCTGGCAGGGTAGTCAACCTAGCAACCCTAACAAAAAATAACTCATGTGGTAATAGAGAAAGAGGGTACTAGAGGCTCAAGGAGTATAATGAAGGCCAGAGTTCTTCAAAATAATCCCATTTTATGTCAACAGTACCCTAGAGTAGTGGTTTTTCAAAACTACACAGTTCTAGGGAACACATTCCACCTTGACTTGTCAGCCAAGGAACTTGCATACCTGGACTCAACACTTTGTGTGTCGTAGAGAATGTTTTAGGCCTCAGAGATACAGGTTCCATAGGCAGGGCTGCTTTATGACTTTCGTGGGCCCTAGGCACTTTTGCCTTTGTGGGCCCCCTCCCACCATAATACTATCAATATAAAAATTATTTTTGATATAACTTTAAATAATTCAACATTTTTTCTGTTTAAGGAAAAATTTAATAGATTTTTGTGGGCCCTAAAATTTCATTTTTTTCTGATGTGAGAAAATTTTTTAAATTTTTTCTTTAACTATAAAAGTTTGTTTTTTCTTCTGATTTTAAAAGAAATTAAAACATTTTAGACCCCTAAAAGAATTGTGGGCCCTAGGCACTGTGCCTACTGTGCGTAATGAATAGGTTGATCCTGCAATAGGGCAGTGCTTAGATCTCCCCTCAATCTGCAAGAACAGAAGGGGGATTCTGGAACACACCCAACTCTCTCCTGCAACTGCATCTTGCAGCAGAAGACTGCTAGTGAAGAGGCAAGAGGATCTTCCATTCTTATGATCCAGCTTTCTCTATTCATCAGGGACAAGCCCTATTTTATGGCCTCCTTCCTGGTAAATCATTGACCCTATTTTGTCTTTGGGAGATATTTAGAGGGGATGCTTTAAAAACATTTGCCAGTGTATGCAGCTGTGCACTGGAGTTGTCATTCTTTACATTCCACCTCCCTTCCATCAATGATTATACCTCTGAGCTGTGTCTTGGAGCACTTGCACATTAATGAATGCACAGGGACATCTGGAGGACCATGTAGCGTGGAACCTGTCATCAGGATGGATCAGTCATTGGCCTTTGATGTGGGAACAGGGTATTTGTGAGTATGTGAAAGATTGAAACTCATGGCCTTCTTATTGAGGAACCCCTGATAAGTCTTCCCAGGAACTGCTCTGCTGCAAGGCGTGATGTTTACCATGGCTTTTGAGGGAGGCTGAATGGCAAGAATCTATTGGAGGGAGGAATGAGAGATTTTGGGTTTGTTATTTTATTCTGGTTTTAATGGAAAATGTTTGTAACTGTGATTGTATGCTGCCATGGACCACTGTGCAATAGATAGATTGGGGGGGGGTTGCTGTCAAGTCACAGCTGACTTACGGCGAACCCGTAGGGTTCTCAAGGCAAGAGACAATTTAGAGGTGGTTCTCTATTGCCTCCCTGCACATCATGACCCTGGTATTCCTTGGAGGTCTCACATCCAAATACTGGCCGAGGCCAACCCTGCTTAGCTTCTGAGATGCGGCAAGATCAGGCTAGCTTGGGCTTTCCAGGTCATGGATATATAGACAGACAGACAAATGTGGATTAAATACAACATTAAAGGTAAAGGTAAAGGTTCCCTTGCTCGAAAGCCAGTCAAATCCGACTCTAGGGTTGCGGTGCTCATCTCCGTTTCAAAGCCGAAGAGCCAGCGCTGTCCGAAGACATTTCCGTGGTCATGTGGCTGGCATGACTAAACACCAAGGCGCATGGAATGCTGTTACCTTCCCACTGAAGCGGTACCTACTTATCTACTTGCAATTTCTTGCTTTCGAACTGCTAGGTTGGCAGGAGCTGGAACTAGAGACGGGAGCTCACTCCGTCATGCGGCAACCCGGGTCTTGAACTGCTGAACTACCGACCTTCCACAGCCTGCAGTTCAGCGTCTTACACATTAATTTAATGGAGGTCTCACATCTAAATACTGGCCAAGGCCAACCCTGCTTAGCTTCTGAGATGCGGCAAGATCAGGCTAGCTTGGGCTATCCAGGTCATGGATAGACAGACAGACAGACAAATGTGGATTAAATACAACATTACACATTAATTTAATCTTTTGGCATCCATAACTGAACATTTGCAATCAGTTCAAGATGGGTAGCCATGTTAGTCTGTCTGTAGCAGTAGAAAAGACAGAGTCCAGGAGCACCTTAAAAGAAGAAGAAGAAGAAGAAGAAGATATTGGATTTATACCCCGCCCTTCACGTGGAGAGAGTGGCTTACAAACTCCTTTCCCTTCCCCTCCCCACAACAGACATCCTAACAAAATTTGTGGCAGGGTAGGTAGGAGCTTTCGTGAGCCACTGCTCACTTCTTCAGAAGTTCATCAGGTTTGCCTAATGATATTTTGGCTTTTCTCCTTTTATAAATCCAGTATTGTGACAAAATATGGTAAAGAAAGTGGAAGAAAAACAGTAATAATCATCCGAAGGGGTAAGAAGCAACTGCTTTAATTGATAGAACAATGAGATGAACAACCATTAGGTCTTCCAGACTTTCCTCAGGTAATACCTGCTTCTCACATGTCTGAAAAGGAAAGTCTATGCAATCCCCACCCCCCAGCTCTGGACTGTGTATTCAAAAGCAGTGAAAAACAGACCACATTGGATAAGCCCATAAACCAAGAACATAAAACCAAATTGGGTTGTTTAATTTAAAATCAAATTAAAATGCTAATCAGTAGTGATAATAAACCTGTAAACAAGAGTGAGTATTATTATTATTTATACAGCAGCAAGTGTGGCACAAAGACAAATGCAAGGCAGAGGAGTCAGTCTCTGTCCAGGCAATTCACTAAGCTCTGGTATGGGAAAACATTTCTGTGTGCTCCAAGGGAGCTCTTTAGGGATGCCAGCCTCCAGGTGGGACCCGAGGATCCCCCAGAATTACAAGTCATCTCCAGACTGTAGAGATCAGTTCCCCTGGAGAAAAATGGATGCTTTGGAGGGTAGACTGACCAGGGCTATTTTTGGGCAGGAACGCACAGGAACGGAGTTCCGGCTGGCTCCCAAGTTGGCCACGCCCAGCAGGAACTCATTAGCATAATAGACCACACCCAACCGCAGAAACTCATTAGGACTGGCTACGTTAGGGGTGTGTGGCCTAATATGCAAAGGAGTTCCTGCTACAAAAAAGCCCTGGGTTTTGACAACAAACAAGGTAAACAGAATAACAAGCAAAAGGTGGGTGTGGCTGGATGACCACACTTCTGGTAACATGGGGGTGTGGCCTAATGTGCTAATGAGCTGTGCTGTCAGGGGTGTGGGCCAATATGCTAATACGTTCCTGCTGTTGGGTGTGGCCTATTATGCTAATGAGTTCCTGCTGGGCTTTTTCTACAAAAAAAGCCCTGGTAGACTCTATGGCATGGTACCCCACTGAGGTCCCTGTCCTCCCCAGGCTCCACCCCCAAATCTCCACGGCAAGAATTCTGTGAAGACCTACGATCCCCCGCTGCGACTTGCCAGCCCTATGCACTTGCCCCAGCAGGAAGAAGAGGTTAAAGCTAAAGAGTCTGAGACTTTTCACTTTAGGGAAAAGATTTCTAACAAATGTTTATAAAATGATGCATGATGTGGAGAAGACAGATAAAGAGAATGTTCTTTTCTTTCCCCCAAATACTAGAAATTGAGGACACACAATGGCATGGAAGGGCAATTAAATCAGGTCAGATTATGGTTGTCAGCCTCCAGGTGAGGCATGGAGATCTCCTGGAATCAGAACTGATCTCCAGGTGACAGAGATCAGTCCCCCTGGAGAAAATGGATGCTTTGGAGGGTGGACCGTATGGCATTATGTTCCACTGAAGTCCTTCCCATCCCCAAACCCTTCCTTCCCCAGTTCCACCCCCAGAATCTCCAGGTATTTCCCAATCCAGAGTTGGCAACTCCAGGTCAGATGAAGATACTTCCTTCAGATAATGCATAATTCACTTATGGAATTTACTGCTGAAAGCTGCAGTGATGGTCACTAGCTTAAATGGTTTTATAAGGGAACAAGCAGGGGGGTGGGATTGGGGTTATTGTTAGGGTTGGGGTTAGAGCTAGGGTTGGGATTAGTATTTGGTTTGGGGTCGGGTTTGGGGTCAGTGTTGAGTTTAGGTTTGGGTTAAGGGTTGGAGTTGAGGTTAGGGTTGGGGTTGGAGTGTGGGTTAGGTTTAGGTTTCGTGGTAGGGTTAGGGTTGTGGTTGGGTTTGGGGTTAGAATTCGGTTTGCTTGGTGTTTAGTCATGCCAGCCACATGACCACAGAAACGTCTTCGGACAGTGCTGGCTCTTCGGCTTTGAAACAGAGATGAGCACCGCAACCCTAGAGTCGGATTCGACTGGCTTTCGAGCAAGGGAACCTTTACCTTTACTAGGGGACCTGCAAGGTCTGCATTCATCTCATTTTTCTCTCCCGCTTTCCGTTTCCTGAAAGACCCCATAGCCTCTCCCCTTTCTTCTGCTTTCTTCTCTCCTTCCCACCCACAAGCCAGCCTACCATTATCTTCCCCTCTGTCTTCAGCTTTTCCTCCTTCCCTTTCCCTGGCAGCCTGTCCATAGGAAAAGTCTGGCCCAGTTGCGTGGTCCCAGCTTGGCTGCAGGGCTAGGCTGAGTTCTATGGTACCAGCTGGGTGAGGAACCTGCAAGGACTTGTGGGGAGCAAATCACTTAACCTCATATCATTCTCCCCAGGCTATTTCCCTCCTCGGGGCAGGCCCTATATTCCCAACTTTCCCTGTTTCCTTCTCTTCTTCCCATCTACCCACGAACCTACTTTTTATATGCCCTCCATCTTCATCTGTATTTATTATTTATTTACACCATTTATACCCCGCCTTATTCCCCAGTGAGGACCTAAAGCAGTTTAAATCATTGTCCTCACCTCCATTTTATCCTCACAACAACTCTGTGACATAGGGTGTATAACTGGCCCAAAGTCACCCACTGAGCTTCCATGACAGAATGGGGATTCAAACCTGGGTTTCCCAGATCCTAATCTGAAACTCTAGCCACTACACAATACTGGCTTTCATGGGATGACTGCTGTTGAACAGTAGTAAGCAGGTGGGCTGAGTAAATCAAGCAAGCCATGTGATAGCAAATCAAACAAGGTTGTTGCTGGCCCTGGCCCTAAGTCCTTCCTCAAAGGCCAAAATAGCCCTGGAAAGGACCCTCCCCCCACTTTTACTGACAGAAACCAAGGCTTGAAGGCTGGCAATACTCTTGTAGTTGCCCAGCAACAGCCAGTCTCTTTTGACATTTGGGGGGTTTTAATCTTCCCAATGTATTTTTTAGATTTCAGATTTTTATGCAAAACCAGGGTTCATCTCAAGTTTGTAGAAATATATACCTTATGTATCCATAGCCCCATTCTTTGCAATAAGTATCCACAGATGGGACCATGCTGAGAATTAGTTATATTCATTAGAGAAATTTAAATGGAAGATACGTTTATCCATGGATACTGGCCTTGATGACTGAATGGAACCTTCATGTTCAGCAGTATACCTCTGAATACAAGTTACTGGAAAGGGGCAACAGCAAAGGTGGGCTGTGGCCTCTGTACTTGTGGGTGTTTGAAAGCATTTGAGTGCTTTCTGTGTGAAACAGGATGTTGGATTACATGGCCCATTGAACTTATCCGGCAGGACTCTTCTTATGTTCTTATGAGGGATCAAAAGAAATAATCCATTACAGATGTATCAGTTTTCATACTAACTAACCAAAGTTCACCTACCTACACTAGTGCACTGAGTAGAAGGCTCTCAGTTTTAAAGACACCCTTGGTGTTATGCTAGCCGTAACTATTTGTTTACAAATGTGTACCCTGCCAGAGGATGTAGTGATCGCCACAGAAATAAAAGCTTTAAAAGAGGATAAGATTCATGGAGGATAAGTCTATCAATGGCTACTAGCCATGGTGACTGAGGTCACTAAGCCTCTGAATCCCAGAGCCAGGAGGCAACATCAGGAGGAAGCTTCGGCCTCTATGCCCTGTTGTTGGCCCTCCAGAGGAACTGGTTGGCCACTGTGTGAGACAGGGTGCTGGACTAGATGGACCATTCTGATCCAGCAGGCCTTATCTTATGTTCTTACGTTATGTTACCCTGCCTTTCTGCCCCATCCAGGCCACCACGGCAACAACTACCAACTGTAGTGAGTCAGCCTGAGCTCAGCATAAAGTCCTTAGGGGAAGAGGACTCTTCAGGAGAAGAGAAGCCACGCATGGCTGGCTCTGAGTCAGCAGAAGCCAGCAAACAGGCTGATGAGCTGCAAGCTGACCAAGACTCACCACCAACAGCTGATCCAGAGCTATCCCCAGGCCCCATGTAGCAGGTGAGACTCAGGTGATTAAGACCAGTCCACCAGGCTCACCTCCACCTTTCAAGTGCTGGAGGCAGAAGCTTAGAAGGGAGCTGCAAGCAAGGAGGCAGCGTGCATGTCTCCTGGCCCATTGCCTGTTGCTTGCTGATGACAGCCTGGAGTAGTTGCAGCAGTACTCCCAAGAGCTTGTTAGGAAGTGCCTATAAAACCCAGGGCTGGGAGCCTGCATGTTGTGGAAGCAAGAAGTCGATTTTGTGACCACAATGCCTGACCTGGCTTTCTTTGTGTGACCTTGGACTGGCTTGTGGGTGATCCTTGGCCCTCCTGCCTATGCTCTCTGCTTCACCCCTTCTGGAAATGATCCTCTGGCTTGTGCACTTTTGGGTCGTGGACTTCTGGGACTGAACCGTGGACTCAGTGTGAGCACCTGACTGTGTCTGGCTTCCCTGCCTGTGCCTGCTACATGACACCAACCTTGCAGTGTCATTGTTCTTCGCTTCCAAGATCTGGATGTTTGGGGGTGGCTAGCTGAAGCACACTTAATAATCTTTTTAAATGATTGTTGGAGAGCAGAAAAGATAAGGCCACTGTCAGTATCAGATAAGGGGTTGGGATTGGTGATCCAAGTGTCATTGTTGACTGCCTTTGTAAAATTCTTGGCATACTTCTACTTTATCTTGTTTGTTATCAGGTTGTTGAAATAGAATGTCCTGAATTCTTGAAGAGTTTCAGCTTTACTATTAAACCCTTGGTCCTGATACCACTCCAGCATGAGGCACACTTCTCATAAGCCATTCAGCCTTTCCCCATTTCTAAGGACCACTTCACACACAATATGTAGACTGCTCCTGACTGCTCTAAAATGGAATATCTCCGCAGTTTGGGGACCATCCATTAACCTTCTTTTTCAATATATGAATATGAAAAACTGTTCCTGTGCTGTGAGGGCAGTGTTTAGAGACCACAAGGAAAAGGGCAGTTGCTTCAACACTCCCCCCCCCCACACTGCACCCAGTTTGAAATAACTGTTGCAGGAGCTGCTGCATAATTGCATCACCTCTGTTCCAACAAGATCATCATGGCCCTAAGTGGATGAAAATGCCTGTCAATCCTTTTCTGGCTGTGCCAAACAGATCTCTTTCCTGCCTTTTGCCCTCTTGTATAATTGCTCTTTTAAATCTTGAAGACAAGGTATTTATTTTGATTTATATACTGTCCCTACTTAATGTAGGCACTATAGAGATAATGAGAATAATAAATAATCTATATTTCTATCCTTTCTCCCAGGAGCTAGGGCAGTGTGCCTTCTTTGCCCTTCTCATGTTATCTTCTCAACAACCCTATGAGGTTGGCCCATGGTCACCAAGCAAGCTTCTTGACAGGGTAATAATTCAAACACAGGCTTTTGAACATCGACTTTCGACTGCATGGATCCAATAGGAATGGATTAGATTCAAAGCAGTGCCAGCAGAGTTAAGTGGAACTTCCCTGCTTTTCAGTTCCTTCTGCAGCCCAGTAATTTCCAACCCCCATTATCAGTCGCAATGGAGCTTCAACATGGCAGGTTTCCCCGTAGTTTCCCTGCCTCCATCCCCCAACAGCAACCATCCCCCCCTCCCCTGGGTTAAAGGTAAAGGTAAAGGTTCCCTTGCTCGAAAGCCAGTCAAGTCCGACTCTAGGGTTGCAGTGCTCATCTCCGTTTCAAAGCCGAAGAGCCAGCGCTGTCCGAAGACATTTCCGTGGTCATGTGGCCGACATGACTAAACACCAAGGCGCACGGAACGCTGTTACCTTCCCACTGAAGCGGTACCTACTTATCTACTTGCAATTTCTTGCTTTCGAACTGCTAGGTTGGCAGGAGCTGGAACTAGAGATGGGAGCTCACTCCGTCATGCAGCACACTGGGGTCTCGAACTGCTGAACTACCGACTTTCCACAGCCTGCAGTTCAGCGTCTTAACCACTTGAGCCACCGCAGCTCCCTCCCCTGGGTTACTGGAGTTTTAAAAAAGCAAAACTAAATTGACAGTTTGTACCAGTAAGTGTTACAGGTTCTATGAATTCACAACTTTCATTCTGAAAAAAGAAAGTCTCTAGCGCCTTCTGTTGTGGACATGTACTTTCCCCCTTATATCTCCTCAATGGAATGCACTAGAGGTTTTCTTAAAAGATGAACTGTGAGAAGTCACAGAACTCATTACATGTATTGGTGTAACACGAAATTGCCGATTAATTAATAAAATTTGAAGTTAACTAATATAATATTAAATTGCTGATTTAAAACAACAACAGCAAAGCTCCCCGCCCCCAGTGACAGGGCAGAGAGGTCTCCTACTTTAGTAGAAGGCCTCCTGCCTGGCAGCCTCAGTCCCCTACCACTGCTCAGTAGGATGGCAGGAGTAAAAAATGGGCAGGAAATTGGTGCTGCTACAATGCTATGATGTCATTTCTGATGCGAACCAAGAAGCAGTGGCATCGTGCCAGGGCAATGCTCTCGGATTCCGCTGAAACAGGACTTGGGTCCCAAAAAATCCTTTTGCACTGCTTGCCATTGTACCACAAAAGGGTACCCCTCACTTTCCTTTATTCCCTCATTCTTGCCTTGTTAACCCCCCATTGAGTTATTACTATGGCAGGATTTAGTAGAGATTTGTTTAATTTTGCAAACTGCCATATATGTTTAAGACAATGGCAACAGTGGATAGCAATGCATTAGTCTTTAAGAACGAAGCAGATGAAAAACGTATTGGCTGAGTCACAAGAATAGTATGCTCAAAACAGGCCTAGTGAAGACCTGATCTGTTTTCTGATTCACTGAGAGCCCTTGCTTGTTGAAACCCTCCCTAAAACATCTGTTCCACCAGCATGTTAAAAGGCAGCAAATATTTAAAAACGTGCTTCACTGCTATTACAATGGCTGCATTTAGAACATCCAATGAATGATTATTTTTCCGGAATTTGCAGTGACATGTCTTAGGAGGTTCCCTGCAAACCTTGGCAAACTTCCCTATGCAATTAGTGCTGGTTACTTTTTACTGCCAATCTTTAAACGTTTCCTTTTAATAGATCACCCTAGGCTGCTTGAGGATATAGGCTGGTTGTTCTTCCTTCAACAGATCTTAACAAGATACTGATAGCTTCCATTTCTAACCTCCTAAAAAATGCACTCCACATTGTCAATAACAGCTAAAAATGCCTCACCTCACATGTGCTCTCCCTCTACCACCATGAACAAGAACCAGTACGCTGTCTGACCACAGCCCATATGAGGCAGACTCAGCACGGTTTCTGTAAGGGAAGATCTTGTCTCACTAACCTGTTAGTGTTCTTTGAGGGGGTGAACAAACATGTGGACAAGGGGGATCCAATAGATATTATTTACCTTGACTTCCAGAAAGCTTTTGATAAAGTTCCTCATCAAAGGCTCCTAAGCAAGCTCAAAAATCATGGGATAAAAGGACAAGTCCTTTTATGGATCAAAAACTGGCTAATTAATAGAAAACAGAGAGTGAGTATAAATGGGCAGTTCTCCCAGTGGAGGGGGGTAAGCAGTGGGGTACCACAGGGATCAGTACTTGGTCCACTGCTTTTTAACTTGTTCATTAATGATTTGGAGTTGGGAGTAAGCAGTGAAGTGGCTAAATTTGCGGATGATACAAAGTTGTTCAGGGTGGTGAAAACCAGTGAGGATTGTGAGGCACTCCAAGGGGATCTGTCAAGGATGGGCGAGTGGGCGTCAACATGGCAAATGGGGTTCAATGTGGCCAAGTGCAAGGTGATGCACATTGGAGCCAAAAATCCTAAATATAAATACACATTGATGGGGTCTGAACTGGCAGAGACTGAGCAAGAGAGAGATCTTGGAGTTGTAGTGGATAACTCACTGAAAATGTCGAGACAGTGTGTGACTGCAATAAAGAAGGCCAATGCTATGCTGGGGATTATTAGGAAGGGTATTGAAAACAGATCAGCCAATATAATAATGCCCCTATATAAATCAATGGTGAGACCTCATTTGGAATACTGTGTGCAGTTCTGGGCACCACACCTTAAAAAGGATATTATAGCTTTGGAAAAAGTGCAGAAAAGGGCAACTCGAATGATAAAAGGGTTGGAACACTTTCCCTATGAGGAAAGGTTAAAGCGCTTAGGGCTCTTTAGCTTGGAGAAAAGACGACTGAGGGGTGACATGATCGAGGTTTATAAGATTATGCATGGGAAAGAGCAGGTAGAGAAAGAGGTACTTTTCTCCCTTTCTCACAATACAAGAACCCGTGGGCACTCCATGAAATTGCTGAGCGGTCGGGTTAGAACGGATAAAAGGAAGTACTTCTTCACCCAAAGAGTGATTAACACATGGAATTCACTGCCACAGGAAGTGGTGGGTGCTACAAGCATGGACGGCTTCAAAAGGGAATTAGATAAGCATATGGAGCAGAGGTCCATCAGTGGCTATTAGCCACAAGGTATAGCTAGGGGCTCTGGGGCAAGTGATGCTCTGTCTTCTTGGTGCTTGGGGGGGGGGTCAACAGTGGGAGGGCTTCTAATGTCCTGGCCCCACTGCTGGACCTCCTGATGGCACTGGTATTTCTGGCCACTGTGTGACACAGAGTGTTGGACTGGATGGGCCTTTGGCCTGATCCAACACTGGCGTCTCTTATGTTCTTATGTTCTTATGAAGCAATTATATCAGACTTTATGTAACCCAAAAGACCCTTTTGTTGCTCACCCAAGGAAAACAGATTTATTTATTTAAAATGGCTTTCTCCTTCTTTTCTCCTGCAAAGCAGGACTCAAAGTAGCTTGCAAATCAAAAGCCAGTCAGCGCCACTGTAGTGTAGTGGTGAGGATCTGAGACACCCAGGTTCAAATCCCCACTCTGCCATGGAAGCTTGCTGGGGCCAGTCACTCACTCTGAGCATACTCCACCTCACAAGGTTGTTGTGATGGTAAAATGGAGAGGAGAATGATGTAAACCACTTTGGGTCTCCATTGTGGAGAAAGGTGGGGTATTATAGAAGTAAATAAAAATAAAATAAAAGCATAAACAAGCATTCAAGTTCAGTTTATTGTAAATAGCCATTGGCCGTTACAGGTATGAGAAACCCCCAACCAAGGGGAAAAACAACCGTTTAGAATCTTCCTAATCCTCTGAAGGACTGGCTCCCAAGGTTTGGGATGAGGCACAAAGCCCCAGGTGGCAACACCTTTTCAGAAGAAGAAGAAGAAGAAGAAGAAGAAGAAGAGATTTCGGTGGGTAGCCATGTTGGTCTGCATCCAGGTTTTGCATCCATCCCTTCCCCTCCCCACAACAGACACCCTGTGAGGTGGGTGGGGCTGAGAGAACTCTGACACAAACTGCTCTTTTTCAAGGACAGCTGTGCCAGAGCTTGTGACTGACCCAAGGTCACATCAGCAGGTGCAAGTGGAGGAGTGGGGAATCAAACCCGGTTCTCCCAGATTAGAGTCCGCACACTCAACCACTACACCAAACTGGCTCTCAGACTTGAGCAGCCTTGGGATGGGGCTAAGCAGGTGGCAAAACTCAGCCATTAAAAGTTAGTAGAAACTTCAAGTGATGGGCCTGTTGCTCGACTGTATCACATTGCAGCCCTGACCTGGACAGCCCGGGCTAGCCTGCTCTCGTCAGATCTAAGCAGGGTTGGCCCCGGTTAGCATTTGGATAGGAAACCACTGAGGAATTCAGGGCTGTTATGCCTAGGTAGGCAATGGCAAGCCACCTCCGTTAGTCTCCTACTGTGAAAACCCCATGGGGTCACTGCAACTTGATAGCACTAACACACACACACTGTAAGTAAAGGAACTGTTATGTCTTTAGCTATATTAAAAGCCATGTTAAGCTTGAGACCACAGTAAGGATTGTAAGCTGTCACAATTCTATTGGCTGTTGTACATAAGTACCCAATCAGAATGCAGAGCAATGTTCAGGAGGGAGCGAATCTGATTGGTTGTTAACGTTGTAATATCATTGGTCCTTAACTGTTCTAGGGTGTGGCTACTCCAGCCCTGGATAGTTTAAAAGGAGCCTTGCTCCACTGTATGTTGTGTGTGTGTGTGTTCTCTGATTGTTCCTGTTACTTTAATAAAGCTGATTCACTGTTTACTTACGAGATGGCGTTGAGTTCCATACTTAACATGTCTAAATGCTGTGTTTATTGTTCTGATTCTGTATATTGAATCACCTTTCTGTCAAAAAGATATTCAAGGCAATGTACAATAACTATTCATATTAAAACTTCAGTGTAAAGCTCCTTCAAAAGAATAAGTAGAACTATGTGCCATCCCTCTTGTCCAACTCAAATGCCCTCAGAAAAAGAAACATATCCCCCCCCTCCTTTTAGGGGGCTTGGAAGGACAGTGCTACTCTTGTTTCCAAAGGGATGGAGCTCTGCAATCCTGGCGTAGTTGCTGAGAAGCCCTCCCGTAGATTCTGGCCAGCTCATCTCCTCTGCCACAGGCTCTCTGAGGAGATCACCATTCATGGGTCTTCGCAGCCAGGCAGGATGATGTAGGGTACTCCTTTAGGTACTCTGGGATCCTGTCCACACGAGACGTTTTGGGCCGGGAGAGGGACGGATCGGGGCCGCAGCAAACGGGCGCGATCCCACAGCAACATCTGGGAATTGTGCTGTGCCCGTTCCCAGCCCGTTCCCAATCTGCCCCTCCCGGCCAAACCCCGCAGCAAAAAAGAACCACCTACCTAGCTCGCATGCTCGAGCATGTGCAGTTCAGCAGCCTCCCCCACCCAATTGTCTCTTCCTCCCTGGCATCTGATTGTGCCGGGGAGAAACGGCCCCACGGCTCAGGGGATCGTGGGATCCCGCCGTGGCGTCTCTTTTTTGGTGCGGCTTTTAAAAGCTGCACTTTGGCCAGTGTTTTCCCTGCCGTGTGGCAGGGGCCAGGGACCAGTAAATTGAGAGCTTTAGGGGTCAGTAGTTCAATTTAACCTTGAACTGGGTCTGGAAACAAATTGGCAGCCAGTGTAGTTAGAATTACTGCAATGAGACTCTGTAAGGTCTCTTCCCACAGCATTTAGGACCAGCTGAAGTTTCTGAACAGTCTTCAAGGACAACCCCATGTGCAGTGTGTTGCATCCCCTTCTGACCCTACCACCGCCTCGTTCCCAGACTAACTCATTCCAGGCTACTAATGTCAAGCCTCCTTTCTGCTGTGAACTTTGATCTCTCCAGACTCTTTGCATGGTTAAAATGAAGGAAGCTTTGCAAAAACATGCAATCGGCATTCTAAACCTGTTTGCAATGCTTGTCTTGCACTCAGTCGAACACTTAATACTTCAACCATTTGCTTGCAATTCAAAATGAACAGGATTTTGAGCAGTTCTGCATCTTCACAATGGGGTCATTCCAACATGGCCAGGCATCTGCTGTAGATGCCTGCTTACAATTTACAGGCTTTCCATCCTCCACGTCAGGCTTAGAGTTCCCCTAGAATTACAACTGATCTCCCAACTGCATAGATCAGTGGTGGCGAACCTATGGTACAGGTGCCAGAGGTGGCACTCAGAGCCCTCTCTGTGGGCACGCGTGCCATCACCTCAACCAGGCCCAGACCATCATTAAAACGTCGAATTCTCTGCCAAATAATTTTAAGTAAATGAAAGCATTTGGGATTGCTTTCCTTACTTTGTTTGGATCATCTTAAGTTGCTCTGGTCCATGGGGTCGCAAAGAGTCGGACTCAACTGTGCGACTGAACAACAACAAAGTTAATGTATGAGTTGTTTTTTTCTAAAGTAAAACCTCAGTATTCAGGTTAAATTGCCATGTTGGCACTTTGCAATAAATAAGTGCGTTTTGGGTCGCAGTTTGGGCACTCGGTCTCTAAAAGGTTCGCCATCACTGGCATAGAACATTCGCAGCTACCCCAGGGATTACAGAGCTCTTTGAGGAAGTGGCAGCTTCAGGTGGTGGACTCTATGTCATCACATCCCTGCTGAGCTCCCTCCTCTCCCTAAATTCTGTCCCTCCTCGGCACCTCCCCCTCCTCAGTCTCCAGGAATTTTCTAAGATTGAGTTGGCAACTCTGCTTGCTTGTATATTTAAAGCTTCAGAGTTGTCATGGGCAGGTCAGGCGCCGGTGACAAAGTCAGCTATATAGAGAGTATGTCCTACTTTCTCTGCCTGTAGTCCGTGGCAATCTTTCCGCAGATGCATGCTCCAAGCTCATTGGAGACAGGGGAAACATGCTAATCCAATCAAGGAGCAAGAACATGTTTGGCTTGGGGAGTCAGGCAGGCAATGTTGGGTGCATTAAGCAAATAGGTAGGTGGGGGGGATAACCATGGCAAAGTGTTTGCAGTCAAGTCCCCAAGAACACTGAGTCAGCCAAGCAAAATGCATAAGGAACCACCTCTATCAGAGGTCATTTTGGGGGGGGGATCGCGGAGGATCGCAGTTCCCCCGGGTGAGGTACCGGGGGCGGGGCACATGACGAAGCCCCGCCCCCTGCTTCCGGCCGCCCCGCTTCCGGCCCTCATTCAGCCAGGAGGAGGCAGGAGAAGAGGGAGGGTAAGTTGCTTCCTCCCTGCCTCTCCCCACCCCTGCCTGCCTGGGGCCAGGGAGGGCCTTCGCGGGGCTTCCTTGCCCTCCCGCCAGCCTTGCAGGTCCACCGCCGGGCCCCTCATGGGGCTCGGCAGTGGAGCTGCAAGGCCAGTGGTGGCGGCCAGGACCGTTGGGGGTGGGGTGTGTGGCCTTATGACACACTTCCGGTGATGTCAAAGGTGTGTGGCCTTATGACACACTTCTGGTGATGTCAGGGGGTGTGGCATATGCTAATGAGTTATGCTAATGAGTTCCCCTAGCTCTTTTTCTACGAAATGACCCCTGACCTCTATTATATGGTTTTTGTATTTTGGGTGTGTGTGCCTGGAAGTCATGGTTGACTTTTGATAACCCCTAGTGGGGCTTGGATATTTCACAGAAGTGTAGGATTGGCAGACCCCCAGTTGGGGCAGGGGCCAGTGTTCCCTCTAAGCTGAGTTCGTTTGAGCTAGCTCACAGTTTTTTAGCCTCTGGCTCACACATTTTGTCTTAGCTCAGGAAGGATGGCTCCAGAGCAAACAAATTTATGCAGTAGCCAAATTGCTCGATCACAACTTTAATGCCAGTAGCTCACAAAGTAGAATTTTTGCTCACAAGACCCCACAGCTTAGAGGGAGCATTGACAGGGGCTCCCCTGATTTTGGGGGCTTCAATCCGCTGCTGGCCAGCAGGGAAAGCCCCACCCATAAACAGCCCCCTCCCAGCCCAGGTTGATGTCATCAGTGCGATGTCACCAGAAAGTGACATCACGCCGGGCACGTTCCGTATCGACACTCTAGCACTGTGGTCAAAACACTAGGGTTACCACCAAGATTTTGGCAAAAATGCTAGAGCATCGATACACAAAGTGCCCAGCATGATGACATCACTTTCTGGTGACATCATTGCAGCACACGCAAGTCCCCTGAGGTGGCTTGTTATTGCCTGCCTCTGTGTCCTGGCCCTGGTATTCCTTGGTGGTCTCTCATCCAAGTACTTGCCAGGGTTGGCCCTGCTTAGCTTCCAGGATCTGACAAGATTGGGCTTGCCTGGGCTGCAGGCACGTAGCTACAGTGGGACATCTCGGGGCTGGGCCCCCCAACTTATTGCCAAGGCCCCCTGACCTCCAATCCAGCCGAAACCCCCCAACTTCCAAATTTTTATTTTATTTGTGATGCCCCTTGGGGATGTGTGGGGGTGTCTGTGCGGGTGCCCCCCGATTTATTTAAAGGCCCCCTGGATTTAAAAATCCTGGCTATGGGCCTGCTGGGCTGTCCAGGTTAGGACTCTTTTGCATGTTTTTTCATTGATCCTTTAACATATAATGAAGATGACGCATGAGGAAAGCAGTGTGAGAATGTGCCTGTGCCGAAGGTTTTCAAAGGGTTTGAGAAACAAATAAGAACGTAAGAGAAGCCAATGCTGGATCAGGCCAGTGGCCCACCCAGTCCAACACTCTGTCACACAGTGGCCAAAAATACCAGGTGCCATCAGGAGGTCCAGTAGTGGGGCCAGGACCCTAGAACCCCCAAACTGTTGCCCCCCCCAGGCACCAAGAATACAGAGCATCACTTGCCCCAGACTGAGAGTTCCTATCTATACCTTGTGGCTAATATGGACCTCTGCTCCATATGTTTATCCAATTCCCTCTTGAAGCTGTCCATGCTTGTAGCTGCCACCACCTCCTGTGGCAGTGCATTCCATGTGTTACTCTTTGGGTGAAGTTTTTTTCAAATAGTTTTTTTCAAGATTTGAGTCTCCTGCTGACAGTTGAGAAATCAATGGAGATCGAAATAGAGGGCTAATCAAGCATCTGTGGTTAAAACTTGATGGTAGAAATTGGTTCCTTGGGAAAGTGTGCACTTCTGCGCCAGTGTTTCTTTCAGCTTGTGACTCAAGGGCTATCACAGGACTACTGGTCTAAAGGATTCCCACATGAGGATAAATAACATATCAAAAGTGCAGTTCATTTCTAAAATCCCATTTCAGTTTCCCATTAGTTTAAGAGCAGTACTCATCTGTGTAGGGGGAAAAATACAAACCAGCTTAAAAATAGGGATTATGCTATTTCCTTTTAGAAGGAAGCTGCATCTAAATTGTCTGACTATATATAGGGCTAGCAAAGCTTACTTGTCTTTCTGCACCTAAACTAATGCATTTCCTGTGTGTCCCACAATGGAATGCTACTCCCTTATGGCTGTGATGTAGCTTGCAGGTAATTACAAGTTTGTACAAGGTTTGTTTTTTGGGGGAGGCTTAAAAGGGGCATTGAGGATCTGTGGGAAAATATATACTGCACTTAGAAAAGCACAAGTCTTTTGGAGGGAGGAGGAAACCATATCCTTCCATGACTGCTTTATGATACAGTGCTGACTCAACTATACACGTGTGTTCTGTGGGTTGTATCTAGTGATGGGCATGGACCTAAAAAGGTGGTTTGGCTTGGGGTTTGGTGTGCTCCCCAAACCGAACTGTGAACCGAGCCAAACGGGACCCACTTGAACCAAACCAGTCCAGCAAGTTTGGTTTTCCCTTTCTCCTGGCTGCGACTCACCGGTGCTAACATATGCAGAGTTAACTCAGGCAGATAGTGGGAGCTGGTTATCAGAGGCAGGATGCCAGAGTTTAATAAACAGAGTCCATAAAGTAAATTGGACAAGAGTTGGCTAGTCAGGCCAAGCAGTTTACCAAAAAGCAAGTCTGCTACAGCAGCAGCAGGTCACTGTCTAAAGGAATGTGTTGAAGCCTCACTGAAGGACTCCTCCTCCATACCTTTTTCAGGCCCGTAGCTAACAACTTTTTGCTCAGGGGGCCCATGTTTTTCTCAGGAGGCCCACCACCGATGTTCCCTCTAAGCTTTGGAGTTACTGCCTCGTGCTCGGTGGGTCCGATCGTGAGGGCGAGGAGCTGCCGTTGCCTCCTGGCAGGGCCGGCTGAGGTTGTACTGCACTCTAGGTGAGCACAGATGCCAACCTCCCGGCGGCCTGGAGACCTCTCCACCAGAACCAGAGCCGGCTGTCCCCCCCCCCCCCCAGCTAAGGAGCCGTTGTTCCCCTAAAACCATCGGGGGGGTTTCTTTATTCCGCGGGCGTGGCGAAGAGGGCATTGCCGGCACAGGGGGGAGGAGGTGGTGGTGGAGAAGGATCAGAGAGGACGCCTGAACAATAGAGGGAGAGAGAAGGGGTGGGCATAGCTTCCTTGGCGGCTGCTGGTGTTGGAGGTGTTTCCTGGCGGTGTGTGTGCACCTTTAAGAGAAGAGGAGGAGGGCACGCCCCCCAGCGCACACACCCCCAACACACACACACACACACACACACACAAGGCTGGCAGCCACAGAAGACACCCTGGCAGGGATGGGGAGCACCCGGGCTGTCTGCTAAGAGCGCCTCCATCTCTCCCCTTCCCCACACGCCTGCCTTCTCTTCTCCCCCCTCCCTCCCTGCCTTCTGGTGCTCGCGAGAGCAAGTGTGCGTCTCCTTCTCCTCCTCCCTCATCCCTCTCCGCTTGTTTCTTCCACCGCCTCCCCGGCTGCCACTGCCTGCCGCTGCCGCCTCCCCCGCCACCTCCCCCGCCGCTTCCTCCACTGCTGGCTCACCTTCCCCCTCCTGGCCGCCGTCGTCCTTCACCGAAGGATCCCCCCCCACACCAGCAGAACTTTGGGGGACAACGTTAGGTGCGGCCGGGTTTTTTCCCAAGAGGAGGCCACCTCTGGGGGTCGTAAGCAGCCGCGTTTCGCTACAGCAGACGCCATTTGGTTGCTTGGGAGGAGGGGGAAGCAGAGGATCGGGGGAGGGGGCCCGCAAAACCCACAGGGGGGCGGGCCTCGAGGGCCCCACGCAGGCTACGGGCCTGACTTTTTTATGCTTCAAGCCCTGCGTCATGCCTGTGACAGCTGCTTCATGTCTCCTCTGGTGATGTTTCTCCTTCCTCTGCAACTGATTGCCAGTGCCGAGCTCTGAGGCATGCTGACCTGCATCCGTACTGTAAATCCCCTTTACACCTGCACTTATGTTGCTCTTGTGGACCTGGCAATCCTGGAGGAGATAGGGCAGCTGGCTGACCCTGAATTGTCAGCTCTGGGTGTGTCGGGGGGGGGGATGAAACACACACCTCATAACCTCCTAACTTTAATTCCTCATCTGATTGCTCAGCTGCAGCTGGCTAGTGGCTGATAGGCACAGAATGCAGCTGTTCTTCATCTGTTCCACGACATCACCTTTCTCACAGCCATGGCTTGCTGCTACCAGAAGAAAGGAAGGGATTTCCCTATCTTTCTCCTGGCTGTGGCTCACCACCATGGGGAGAAAGGGGGGGACTGCCCGGGAAGGGACTTCCCTTCCACTTTTCTCCCAGCTGTCACCAGGGCCAGCTCAACCGCTAGGTGAACTAGGCATTCGCCTAGAGCGCCGGGCCCTGGATGGGGCGGCAAGTTCTAAATGGGGCGCAGAAGTTCGCCTCCCTCCCAAAAGCCCATGCGCCGCCATTAGCCTCCCCTGCTCCGTGCTGAAGCAGCCGCGTCCCCAGCCCTGCGTCCCCCACCCCCATCCTCGAGCGCTGCTATCTGCTGTAGCAGCTTCCCTGCAGCTGGTCAGGGGAAGGGGAGAGGCGGCCTGCTGGCCCTTCTGGGCGACTTCTCTGTGGTGGGGCACTTGTGGCCATGGGGGAGCCGGCAGCGGCGCTGCTACTGCTCGGAGGAGGAGGCTGCCGCTGCCAGGAGCCCCCGGCGGTGGCGGTGAAGGCAGGAAGGAGGGAGTGAGCGCCTGGCAAGGCCAGTCAGTGCAGTGGCGGGGGGGAGGGTGCAGGTGTGCGGGGATGGACCCCCGGGAGACCCCCCCTCTCCAATCCCCCCCATTCTTCAGGCTGGTGGCGCCGCGGGCCTGCGCCAACATGGAGAGGCGGCCTGGCCCTTCTGGGCAACTTCTATGTGGTGGGGCAGTTGTGGCTCCGGCGTGCCTGGCTGTGGGGGAGCCGGCTGAAAACAATGTAATATCACACACAATTTAGCCATATGCCAGACCCAACAAAACCCTGGTAAAAATAGAATTAAAACCCTGTTATTGAAGGAAGAAAGAAGAGACAGGAAAAACAAAATAATGTATCCTGTAAATAAAATAGTTCAGCCTGCCACCTCATGCTAAGAAGAGCAGCTAGTAGTCAGAAAGCTAAGGGACTGATATTTAAATGAGGAGGCACCACAGAAAGTATTCCCACCACTATGTTATATAAAATATTTGTATCTGCCTTTCCCCTGAAGAACTCAAGGCAGCTCACTAATGAACAACCAATGGTAACAACATATAATAAAATGAAAGCATAATTTAAAATCCCCCAAAGCCAAAAAGAAGCACCCCACCTCATACCATAAACTCCAATTATCCACCCACCCACCCACCCCATAATAATTCTCCCACTTCTTCCAAAAGCACCAGGGAAAAGCCCTGCCAAATTGCACTACCCTGCTGTGCTTTCAAATGGTTAGCAGTGAAAGAGCAATCATTACCTCCTCCCCCAATACAACAGCAGTGTGATAATCAAGAAGGCATGCACTTGATCATATTCCTCGTTACAAATAATGGGCAGATACATCAGTGATATTTACACTCTTCAGCTTGATTAAACTCTTACTGACAATTTATGCTTTCATGTGGAGTTTTATTCCATCATTCAATATAATGGTTTCCATAGACAAATGCAATTCTATATACACTTATTTGGGAGTACACCCCATTGAATCAAGTGGGATTTTCTTGGGAATAACATACTTAGAATTGGACTGCAAAATTACTTTATATTACTCACCATTTGCTTCATATCTCAGTAAATGTGTTAATCTTTAGGGCACCATCGTGCTTTTGGAAATCAGTGAGACTTAAAATGTTTTCTAACCCTTGACTAGATCATCCCCCATGCCCACAAGTATTTTTTTTTCTTTGTCATGGATTAGTTTCCTTTCAGGACCAAGCGCAATATAGATTTGGACCCATAAACTCTTCCTCTGCAATATCTGACATATGCATTTTGTCCCTATGCACTATCAGGACATGCTCTTGAAGATACACCAAAGTACACATTCTATACAAAAAGCTACAGGTTTCTGGCAAGAGATGAAAAACTTCATTGACAACATAATTTGGAAGTATGTGAGCAACTTTCCTTGCTATCATCTCACACTTTTTCAGGAAGAATAACTCTAGCCATGCCCAGACATCAAAGCAAGCTTTCTTTTTTCCATCTTCTTCTATCTCCAGTGAGCTTTAATACACTCAATAACTCTAAGTGACAATAACTTCCTCCTTGAACTACCTCTTGACATGCCGTAAGATTCTCAGATGTTAAGGTATTTTAGCGAGCTTCTGAGGACATGTGGTCATTCATTACAAAAAATCTGTGAGACTACAGAAATAGAATGTAAGGATACAGCTTCCTGAACTTTCAAAAGCATTTACTGAAGCATCAAGCACTCCTTTCCATTTTCCTCCTCTCTCTCCTCTTACATGAAAGCTGTAAGCATTTCAACTTCCATGTCCTGGCTTCACTTCCATATCCATCTACCTGCTGATCACATTCTCCAGTTGTGATGAAATCAACTGTATCTTCTTCTGTCTTGGACTCATGGAGACCTCAGTGCCAGATACGAACATAAGGTATTCTATACTGAATAGCATAGACAAGTCTCTACCTTATTACTAAAAAAATGCAGAACCTTCTGGAACTAAGGAAAGAGCATGAAGAAGAGATTGGATTTATACCCCGCTCTTCACTACGCAAAGGTGTCTCAGAGCGGCTTACAAACTCCTTTCCCTTCCCCTCCCCACAACAGACACCCTGTGAGGTGGGTGGGGCTGGGAGAGCTCTTGACAGAAACTGCTCTTTTTCAAGAACAGCTCTTATCAGAACTATGGCTTGCCCAAGGTCATCCAGCCAGGTGCAAGTGGAGGAGTGGGGAATCAAACCCGGTTCTCCCAGATTAGAGTCTTAACCACTTAACCAAACCAAACCATTTAACCACTACACCAAACTGACTCTCAAAGATCTCAAAGATGAAAACAATCTCAAAGCATTACATGTTAATTTTATGTGTCTGTCTAGTTCAGTTCTTCCAGGTGAGGAAGCATTTTGGTCTCCCAGAACGTCTTGTAGTGGATCTTAAAACTGCTGTATTTGAAAAGGAAACTGTTTAAATAAATGAATGAATGCTAAGTTGGAATTCATTAGCAAATCTAACCCCATGAAAGTCATAGGATTGGGGAAGCTGGGACACAGTGGGGAAATGGGGAGGCATCATCAGTACAACAGAGCAATGTCATGCCTCTCTAGGAATCATCAGAAACATTATAGTTTTACCATGGGTTTACCATAGCGTTTCCAGCAGTTCCTAGCGAGGCATGACATCACTTCTAGTTGCTCCTGAGAAGTAATGTAATGTTATTTTTTACCCAGCAGCTGCCAGAACGGCAGTGAGCAATGGGAGCCAGGGGTGAGAAATTTCCTGCCCCCATTAAGTACCTAGCAACCCTACTTTCTCATAATAGGAAAAAACTTTCTCTCTTTCAGTGTTTGTCAGGCTATCATAATGCCTATTCAATATCAGTGGTCACATGATGGGAGTGAGCCCCATGCACGCAAACTCGATCTTATATTCAATTTGCATAGTGGTTTGACATACCTACAGCTGTTACTTGCATTGCTTGGCCTTTTTGCCAAACTTAGAACACAAAGTTTGTTTTTCTTTTCTTTGAACTCTGTGTATATACTTATCCAAGTATGTGAGCACTTTATATATATATATCTATACACACACACACACACACACACACATACACACAGAGGGCTATTTTTGGGCAGGAACGCACAGGTACGGAGTTCCGGCTGGCTCCTGAGTTGGCCACACCTAGCAGGAACTCATTAGCATAATAGGCCACACCCAACAACAGAAACTCATTAGAATTGGCTACATTAGGGGTGTGTGGCCTAACATGCAAAGGAGTTCCTGTAACAAAAAAAGCCCTGGGTTTTGACAACAAGGTAAACAGAATAAGAAGCAAAAGGTGGGTGTGGCTGGATTGACCACCCTTCTGGTAACATGGGGGTGTGGCCTAATATGCTAATGGACTGTGCTGTCAAGGGTGTGGCCTAATATGCTAATGAGTGCCTGCTGTTGGGTGTGGCCTATTATGTTAATGAGTTCCTCCTGGGCTTTTTCTACAAAAAAGCCCTGTATATATATATATATATGATAAAATGGGCTGTGGGTCACAAATGATACCACAAGACTTCTGGTTTTGCTATGTCAGATTAATGTAGTCACCACTCTGGAATGAATAAGATACTCCCTGGATTTAGACCTGTTTTTCTACCTTATGTCTTTCCCCAAATTGTATTTGCCTACTTCAAGACTACTTCAGATGCAGAATGAGAAAAGTGCAATGGGTTTTATCAAGCAGGATGGACACACACTTATGAGAAATAGTGGGGCAGATCCAGCCATCCTCCAAGTAGCCTCCTTCCATCCTAGGGAGCATTCTTCAACTTAAGTGGCCCTGGAGTGGAGTGGTGGGATCCACCCCAGTGTAATCTTGAGCACCAAGAAGTAACAACTTTTATATACTGATTTAACGACCCATTCCAATATAGCCATAATGGCATGGGAGCCACTAGCCCATGGTATGAACGCATGTGAAGGAAGCATGTGGGTGGTTCTCTCACTTTGTCAGGAAGTGTTTGAACAGGAAGGACATAGTATTTGTCCTCCTACCTTATTTATAGGAAAAGAAAAGCATAAGAAGATGCTATGGGATATGATTTCCATACTACTGCAGATAAGGGTGAATGAGCCTTATGCTTAAAAAGGAAGAAAAGGGATACCAAAAGCTTATGGTGAAAAGAAATAGAAAAAAATAAAAATTACTTAGAAGGAAATACTGAAGTGCTTTCATCCATTTTCCTCATACCATTATTGCTCACCCCACGGTGCATCACAGATGCATTAACTGGAAAACTGCAATTTAGTGAGCCTGTCTGTGTCTCAAAATAATTTTAAATACCATTGAGATGATTTTATGATAGCAAGGTCTCCATTGAAATGATTATGAAGCTCATATTTGTACTGGCCTGGCAAGAAATAAGATATATATGCAAAAGATGATGGCTGTGATTGTTTCTTTGGAAATTATTCATCTAAGAGGATCTTGGTATACATTAAGGCATCAAGTAAATTGGCACTCACTAATTTGGAACTCTATTGAAACAGCTCAAACACTATTATTTTCTCCCATTTGATGCACAAGGTTCTTTGTTCATACCCAGTAATGGGTGGATGTATTCCATCAAGAGAGTGACACTGTTCAAATATTTGCAGTGAGGCACAAGCAATTTCCTATCTTCCTCCATTACCTGTTAACCCCATTACAGTGGATCTCCAGCCCGATACTGGAGATAATGAGAAAACACTGCTATCTTCCCTACTGCAGAAAAAAATACTGTTACAATAGGCAAACAGCTTTGTAAAACTATCACAGATGCAGAGTAATTTCAGCTTCACCTTGCCACAAAGATTGGCTTATGAATGCTGCCCTGCGGAAATTTCATGTGAGGCAACCAAGACAGAGGCCCACACAGATAAAATAAATCTTAATATGTGTTTCAGTTGAAAACTAGGAAGAACTGGATCTATGTGGTGTGTATTGGTGGGGCTACCTATGTATGGGGATGTGGGATGGTATAGTATAGTCTGATCTCATCAGATCTAGGAAGCTAAGCAGGGTTGCTACTTGGATGAGAGAAGGAAGACTTTGCAGAGGAAGGCAATGGCAAACCACTTATGCTTGATCACTTGCCTTGAACACCCTATGGGGTCGCCATTAGTTGGCTGCACCTTGATGGCACTTTACACAAACACACACACCTGTGTATATTTATAGTGCAATCCTATGCAGAGTTACTCTAATCTCAGTCAGTGGATTTAGACCAGAATAGGATTGCATTGTTAATGTAATGTAGAAGGAATCAAACCATGATCAGCACCTATTAAAATGACATTCGAGTAGATGCAAGACTATTGGCAGCTACCCAGCAAAAGTCTAGAAAGATGACCTATGATCATCTAATATTTGCAGGCCAATGTAATGGGAACAGTGATCAAGGAATATGGCCATAACAACATTTATCTAGGAGTATTTCACAAGCCAACAGAAGGCTGGTTTTAGACATCTGAAAATACATCCAGGGGTATAACCACCCAGCAAAATGTGGATGCCATGCATATTTGGCCATAGTGAGGACACACTGACAAACAAAAACAACACTTTCGCAAAGCCAGGAATTAATCCTTTCCACTCTTCCAACTCCAAAGAAAATTTAGAATGGACCCCACTAATTCGCTTTGTATGTACACAGGGAAGCCTCTCTTGTGTATGTTCCACGGTTCATCTTTGCTAAACCTGAGATCAAGTCTGCAGCCGCAGATATATTCTGGCCATGCTCCTTGCATTCCCAAAGGCAGGCCCATAGCTACATTGAAGCATTTCAGGGGCCGGCCCCCAACTTTCTGAGAAGGCCCTCCGACTTCCATCTAGCCCAGGCCCACCTCTGCTGCTCCTTCCTCAAGCACGGCTTGCTCCTTCACTGCTGCTGCTGTCCCTTTTGTTTTCCTGCGGGCTCAGGCAAGAGCGAGCCCTGTAGATCTGCACTGTGATCTGGGGATGGGGGGGGGGAGAAGGGGAGGGTGTCTGTTTGTATCCTGCTCTACATTCCAGAATGGAGAAAACTCCGTCACCCATTGCGCCTCCATCTGAACAGGGCTAGGGATTGCAGGCTGCCACTCCAAGAGAGAGAAGGAGGATTTTGGCGTTGGAATGACTCAACCCACCGAGGAATTTGGGGGGGGGACTAATTCAGCATTTGGGTCCCTTTTGTCTCAGAGGCGCACGCTGCAAATCGGGCCTCTCGGAACCCACAACCAGCCTCTCCGCCTCCCAGCATGAAAGTGTTGCTTGGATCCCCCCCCCCACAAATTCCCAGCCAGGAACAGAAGTTGTTTCACATTGGGGGGGTGGCGGCGTGGGGGTGGGGAGGGACTCTTTAGATCTCTGCCCTGGACCGTGTCCCCTCCATAACCCTCCCATCTGGAGCCGGCAGATATATGCACAGCTTTACTTGCAGTACGTTACTTCCCTGTAAAGAGTCCCAGCCCCAGTGGTGGCAAGACCCGTCAGGAGTCCAGCAGGCCGGGGAGGAGGCTGCAAAGGGAAGGGAAGGCTCCACCCCCGAGGGAGCAGGAGAAGCCAAAGGCAGAACAGGGCTGTGGGGGCTTGCCGGTCCTTCTGCCTCCCTTCCTGTGGGACCAGGCCAACCAGCGTCAGGCTGCCGCACTCAGAGCTGTCTCGCATGCCCAGGCGCTCGGGAACTGCTTCCACTCACATTTATGCAGGAGAACCTAGCAGCCTCTTTGGCTCCGAGCAGTTTACAGGTGCTCTAACTGGTGAGCCTCAGGTTTTTTTGAAAAAAAAATTGGTTATGTCAGTGCCCCCCAACTTATTTAAAGGCCCCCTGAATTAAAAAAAAATCCTGGCTACGGTCCTGCCCAAAGGCCTTTCAAGCAACAAAAAGCAGTAGCAAAACTCCTTTCTTACTATGCCCAGAGGACCCGGGCATGCATGGGAAGTGTAACATTGCCTTGAGACATTCTTGATCCTTATTATGTACACTTAAGCTGTTTTCAGAATGGCCCAGAACCACTCAAAATATGATGAGTCTTTGGTCTGGACCAGAAATGTTTTCATTCTAGTGAGTACCTAGGATTCCAGCCTAAATTCTGCAGGAATGAAATGCCATGTCATCCATACTGACATCCTTTCTCATTAATAGTTGTGTTATGGATTGTGACTTTAAATTACTATTTACCATGTTTTGACGCAGTAGAACTGAGAGTTTACTTTTAGGTTATTTTGTCAATCCGCAAACATGCAGTTTTTTGCTGTTCTGGCTGTTTCTGCCTTGAGAAGGATTTATGAATAAATGGCTTTGTGCCTAGAATAAATACCAGAACAGATAGAACAGAGTTTGCAATAATGGTTCTTTGAGATGCTCAGAGGTGTCTTCCATCATGCCTTTACAGAACACAAATCAGAAGGTTTGGTAAACTTACGTGCTGGCCTATGTAATACCTTCTACATAAACTGGCCACACCTATAACTTTGGAATCTCTCAGATCTGGAATTCAGTGAAATTTGCTTTTCCTCTTTTTCAGCAAAGTTCTGGATAAGGAGCATTGAAACGTAACCTTTTTTCCTAAAAGTCAATTTAGGTAGACTAAGAATGACATATATGCTTATGTAAGATTGATTTCTATGAGGTATGCTAGTTTTCTGTGTATCTATAAACATGTTTTGTTTAATTGTTTAATTAGATCTGCAGTAATCAGATTATTTTCAAATAAAAGTTTTAATTGGCTGGGAAATTCAGGGTTTCACTTTGAACCTGGACAAACATATAAACAAAGCTCAGCATCTTTTTTTAGAGACCGAAGGCTGTTCCCTGCAAATATTGAATGTTTTAAGGGAATGGTCAGTTATCAAGCAGCACAGTGATTTAGTGGTCACTGTGTTGCTTTTTAATTCAGCCAAAGAGGTTTAATCTTCATGTGGCTGTTTAAAGTTATGCCCACTCACAGGTGGATCGTAGCAACTGCTGTAGTTGAACTCTGCTTTTTTGTACAAGCATTACAGAATTGCACATGCAAACGCTGTAATTTTGCCAGATTACTCTCAGTTCTTCTGAAAATCAAGTTTTAGATAACTTATACCTAAGCCTGAAAATTAATACATACACAACCTGCTTGGAATTTTATTAACAATGGTAGTGTATCTACAAATGAGAACTGGTATGCTTTATTGCAAATTTGTGCACAAGGAATTTAATCCTGTATCATAAATATATTATCAATTAGCAGGAAGATGTCAATAGATAAACTAACACTGCCTGAAGTTTTACTTCAAGACTTTGTCCTTCCAGTTAAACTTTATATTGTTATTGCACTTTCACATGTCTAGACTCTAGTGCAGAAGAATTTCACACATGTCGGGAAGTCAAATAGCCATCAACAGTGCAATAACCAGGTTTGATGTATGGTACCAGATGCATAATATTACCCTGTGTATCTAAAGACTTTTTAAAGGAAAAAGACCAAAGCCTGGGAGTGTAATTAATTTTCCTCTGAAATGGATCCCATTGCCTGGGTGTGTTAATAGGAGTCCCTTTTGTCAGAAATGCCAGTAATATTGCAGCTTCCATATTGGATTTGTGGCTCAAGTTACACAGTAAGCCTCTTTGAGGGAAGTGAGTATGTTCCGTAAAAGACCAGCTTTGGTGTTGCCACTTTGTGGATAAATCATTGTTATGCGCTTGTCACTGTGCATTATTTTGAAGACGAGCACTTGTCAATGCAAAATGGGTCCTTCCCTCCATCCCCCCCAGAAACCCATCATAACAACCGGCTGTTTGCTAGACAAAATAAACTAAACAAATGACTACGTAGACCTTTGTGTATTTGTTCCTGATGCTGTTAAGGGTATGAGAACGTATTGTTTAGACTTCATTTGGGGCTGCCACCTGGCTATTTTCCAAGTGGTGAGATCTGTTCCTTTTTTTAAAAGTCTAAATAAAAAAGTTTAAGAGGTATATTTCTTGGGAGTGTGTTGTTGTTGTTTTTTAAAGCAAAGTTAAGACATGATTAACTGTATGGATTTTTTAAAAAGCTGATCTGTAACAATACATACCTCTGAAAAGTGTGAAGACTGCAAACAGCTTTTGGCATCGTCTTATGAGAATGCAAAGTTATTGTTATTGGAGCAGATCCAGGAGCCTTTTAACACAGCCCTTGTATAGCCCAGAAGGTGTAACCCAACCGAATTTTGTAAAACCTTTGCCAGGGACAGAACGGAAGACTAGCTAAACTCAGGGGTCATTTCATAGAAAAAGAAGTGCTGGAGCTCATTAGCATAACTTATTCGCATATGCTACACACCCTGACATCACCGTGTGTCAGAAGGCAACACCCACCACTCAGGCTCCACTGGACTGTTTTGGATTGCTAGCTGGGGGTGGGGGATGCACAGATCTGCCCTCACACAGAACTGTGCAGAAAGAGAGAGAGAGAGAGAAGGAAGGAGGGAGGGAAAAAGGGAAAGAAAAAGTGAGAGACAGTGAGAGACGGAAATAAGGGGGGAAAGAGGGAAAGAAGGACAAAAGGAAAGAAGGAGGGAAAGAAAGAAGGGGAAAAGGAGGAGAAAAGGGAGAGAGGGAGAGAAATAGGGAGAGAAGGAGCAGGGGGTGGGGCTTGTTGCATGTGCCCACCCCCTGGGCTCTTTACTGCTGGAACTCTGCTCCTGTGTGCTCCTGCAGGAAATGACCCCTGGCTAAACTAATAACATTAGGACATGATCCAGCCAAAAGTAAATACTTTTAAGACCCAGTGGGGTGGATCCTACCCATATCCTACCACTCCACTGTGCAAAGTTTATTTATTTATACTTTACTTTTGGTTGAAGTTTGAACGTCTCCTTCAATCAAAGGAGACTTCCTCCAATTTAAGTTGTTCTTCCATTGGAGAAAGATGCATTTAAGTTGGAAGAAGGCACCTTAAGCTAGAGGAAGGGTACTTGGAGGAAGGTTAGATCCACCCCATTCATAGAAATGGGAAGGGCTTAAAAAAAAAAAAGTGGTGGAACTCTCAAGGGGGAAATGAAGTTTTCAGTCTGTATACTGAAAACTCATGAACTTCTAAACATTTTTTAAAAGATTTTTGTCAAAGAGGCTCTGGAACTCCATTCTGACATGTTCCCCCAGAAAAAAAGCCCTGGAATGGGTGAGTTGAACGTGTCCTGTTTTACTCCTGTTTTATAACAATTACACTGATGGAATTTTTTCCCTGGGTGTTAGTTTTAATCTTTGTAGCCCTTCATGAGTTGAGATCCTTATAATAAGAGAACCACTTTCACCTTGATAGACCCACCTACTGACTCGATTTCAGTCCAATTTTTT
This sequence comes from Gekko japonicus, assembly GCF_001447785.1. Classification (NCBI taxonomy): domain Eukaryota; kingdom Metazoa; phylum Chordata; class Lepidosauria; order Squamata; family Gekkonidae; genus Gekko; species Gekko japonicus. Next base: position 206,537 of record NW_015177021.1, on the reverse strand, counting down.
TGTTTGTTGAAAGTGCCCTTCTATAGAAAGATGCAATTCTCCTCTGTCAGATCAATGGCATTCTTTGAATTGCCCCCGCTCTGTACAACCATTTGCCCAAGGAGATGCACAAGGCGGTCTCTCTACTTTGCTTTTGCAAACATTGAAGAATGGCTTTGTTTCAGTGAGCTTTCCTTGGCTGAGTGCCCAATGAGACTCAATGTATGTTTGTTTGGGCCTGTTTTTTGGCAGCAAGAATTAGTGGAATTTATTCCTGACTATATTTTATTGCTTAGAATTTGTTTTAATAATTTTCTCTAACTTTGGGGCATTTTGTAAGCTTTGAATGCTTAGAGAAGAAGGGTTCAGTTTTGTTTACAAAATGAATACCTAAATACAGTTAAGGAAATATTAATGCTTCCACTCTTCTGGTGGAAGGCTCAGTTTGGTTAAAAACTTTTATTTTTTCGGAAATAACAACAAATTCAACATGGTTTTCATTTAACCAAAATATCCTTATTCCCTCCTCCCTTCTCCCTCCAGAGGCTTCCCGCAATGCGTTCCCCTTTTTGAATTCCAGTATAACTCAAGATAACACAATTTAACTCAATATTGTTCTAGACATAGTAAATTTTGCTTTACATCCCAGTTTTTCTCTAGATATATTTTAAAGTCATTCCATTCTTCAAAAAATGCTTGGTCTTCTTTGTTGTTCAGTTTTTTCGTTATTTTGTCCATTTCTTCCATGAACAGAACTTTGCGTATCCATTCTTCTATTTCTCGGGCCGGGGACCACCAGAAAGGGTCAGTTTGGACCAGGGGATCTGACAACGGTCACTGCTCTTTCAGTAACAACCTTAATATGATGCAGTCGCATGAAGAAACAATGTTGCATGGGTACGTGGAAGGACCAGAGACAAGTGCAGCCTGCCCCTCTTTTAGCCGCAAACCCCATTCAAATTCCTTGCCACAATTAAATCAGCCACCAAGATAATAAGTGCAAATGTTAGAATTATGTTAAGGTTACAGCTGAAAACCATTTCATTGCTTAACCCTGGTTCATATCGAACTCCATGTACAATCATGTCTAATGAAAACTGTGAAGTTTAGTGGCAAAAAAGCACATATATTCTAGAATAAAAAATTGGCTCCAGCATAAATTGTTGTTTTTGTGAATGTTAAAGGCAAATATTCTCCAAATAGCCTATGAACATGGAGAATACATGCTACTGAGCATCTTCATTTACCATTCAAATATTTTGCAGTAGTTGTCAATGTTTAACAGAATCTGACAGCTGGTGTACATCTGCAGTCAGAATGTGATGGCATCTGACGTGTCACAGTCAATAACTGAAACATTTGACAACTGATATGCGGTGGATCGCACCATGTGACAGACACTGCAATAGTGAATATGTGAAACCATCTGAGGAATGACTCACAAGAGAATTTCTTCAGGTTCATATTCATGTCATTAATGCAGCCACAAAAAGTCCAATTTCAAAGGCAAATTCTGAATCCTCATCACCTAGAACCTAGCACTTTCTATAACTGAAACAGCCAAATGACATCAAAATTCAGGGCAAGAAATAAGAGCTGGTATAAGAAAGCCTGTTTGCATAACTGGATGCAATATACAAATATTGAGGTCAAACTGGACATTCTGATTTAAAATCTTTAACACATTACAAATTTTACAAAGTTTCACTTCAGCCCTGGGGGTTCCTTCCTCTATCCTAGGAAATAGGAACGAATATACTAAAAATCTAACTTAACTAAATATGAAATTTGTGTCCAGTGGCACCTTTAAGACCAATGAAGTTTAATGCTGGGTATAAAAACTTTGTTGGTTGTAAAGGCACCACTGGACTCAAACTTTGTTCTGTTGCTTCAGACCAATACGGCTACCCACCTGAATTTAACTAAATATGCCAGGACATCTTTTGCTCACAATCCTCCTTTTTTGCAAGTGCCAGATTGGGGGGGGAGAGATTTTTTTTTTTTTGCGCTCAGTAACAGCAAACTACTGTTCTAATAACCATCAACTGAGAGCCAACTTAAACTTTCCCATCATCCTGCAAGTTTTCTGCTAAATGGCTTAGCCCCCTTCCTCAAAAACAGAGAAACAAACGGAGCACAAAGCCACAGCCTTGTGGGACTGGGAAAATAAATGGCCGGAATCTAAATCTTTTACTTCTCCTATCATTGATCACAGAAAAAGGGGGGCACTCTGTGGAGGACCTTGTTAAAATACTGGCAACACATCAAGCAGGAATACGAGGGTGCAATTTGTTTTTCCTTGCCAACTGTGGAAAGTGACAACTATATTAAGAGGAACGCTTCTATTGCTGACAGCGTTTATGTTCTCTGTATTATGTTACCTCCAATTTTTAACAGCTGTAACAGCTCTTCCTTCTTTTGCTTTCTTTGCATGTCGAGACTTAACATCCATTCTCGTTGGCACCAGCAAGAATTCGAAGGGGGAAGGATCATTTAACTGAAGCTGGTGCATTACGGGATGCCATTTGAACAGTGCATGTGACTCCACTGTACATTATACTACACAAATGTGCTCATACATATACATTATACTAGACAAACATGCACATGCATGCACACACAGCATTGCACTTTACAAAATAAATACTTAAGTAACTGGATAGGAGTTTCATCTGAATTAGGTCTTGTTAATATACACTTGATAAGATAATCATTTTGCAGAGGAGTGAGCCCAATTACTTATTTATTTATTTAGTTATTAAATTGGATTTACTAGACCGCCCTTCCCTACAAGTAGGGCTCAGGGCGGCTTACAACAAAATAATATACTATCTCAGATGAAAATAAATTTAAACAAACCAATAAATACCAATACATAACAAAATAGCAAAAATACAGCATATATTAGATGGCGGGGGGGGGGAACTCCAGCACCCCGGCCTCCCTGGGGGGGAGGGGTTATGAAGGATGGGGACTTGTGTGAGAGTGCCAAAGGCTACCTCTGTTGCTGTCCTCAGCTGAAAGTCCAGCAGAACATCTCTGCCTTACATGCCCTGTGGAATGGTAACAGCTCCTGCAGGCCATGGATGTCTTCCGGCGGAGCATTCCACCAGGTGGGGGCTAGGGCTGAAAAAGCCCTGGCCCTGGTCAAGGACAGCTGGATTTTTCTTGGGCCGGGGACCACCAGGAAGTTCTTATTTCCTGAGTGTAACACTTTTCCAGGGGCATACAGGGAGAGGCGGTCCCGAAGATATGTAGTTTCCTGACTGCTAAGGGCCTTAAAGGTCAAAACCAAAACCAAAACCTTGATCCACTGGGAGCCAATTCAGCTCACGCAGCACTGGTTGAATATGTGCCATCTGTGGGGTCCCAGTAAGGACCTGCGCAGCTGCATTTTGAACCAGTTGGAGCTTCCGGGTCAGACGTAAGGGCAGGCTTGTGTAGAGTGAATTACAGTAGACTAATCTGGAGGTGACTGTTGCATGGATTACTACGGCTAGGTCGGGGCGAGACAGGTAGGGAGCCAGCTGCCTAACCTGGTGAAGTTGGAAAAATGCCTGGCTGGCAACCTTCGCCTCCACAGATAGAGTCCAAGGTCACACTCAAACTACTGATGGTCTGTGCTGGTGACAGAGGCACACCCTCAAGAGTTGGGAGCTGTCAACCCAAACAAGGCTCTCCCTCACCCAAACACAGAACCTCATCTTTCATGGATTCAGTTTCAGTCGACCCTGTTTTAATCATCTCACCACAGCCTCCAAGCCCTCAGCTAAATTTCCGGGAACGGTATCTCACCGGTCACTCATCAACAGAAATACCTGAGTGTCATCCGCTCTAGCTGGGTGAGAGGGCGCACATAGATGTTAAACAACATCAGGGAAAGAACCGCCCCTTGAGGCACCCCACATTCAAGTGGGTACCTTGCAGACACTATCCCCCCCATTGCCACCCTCTGTCCTCGACCATGGAGAAATGAGGTAAGCCACTGCAAGGCTGCCCCACGAAAGTGAGGCGGTGAGTGAACAGGTCATGATCGACTGTGTCAAACGCTGCTGTAAGATCAAGTGATATCAGCAGCTGTGACCCACCTCGATCCAGCTGTCTGCAGAAATCATCTGTGAGGGCAACCAATGCTGTCTCCATCCCTTGACCAGGACAGAAGCCTGATTGAAATCGATCCAACACCAATGCACCATCCAGAAATTTCTGGAGCTGTTCAGCTGCCGCTCTTTCAATTTCCTTACCCAGAAATGAGAGGTTCGAGACTGGGTAGTAATTGGTCACATTGCTGGCTATGCGCTGTAACAATAAAATTCATTCATAGTAATTGGTCACATCCATAGGATCTGAGTTTGATTTTTTTTAAGTAGCGGAACAACCACCACCTTCTTCAGCCCCTCGGGAATGGTCCCAGAACCCAGGGACAGATTGATGATATCTTCAAGGGGACCTCGTAACCTCTCACTGTTGGCCTTCACCAGCTTTGAGGGGCATGGATCCAAGAGGCAAGTAGTTGGCCTAACAGAACCCAGGATTCTGTCAACATTGGCCCGGAAGAGCTGACTGAACATGTCAAAAGCCAAATCCAGAGACAGCCAAAGGGTGTATCAATATTGGCTGGAAGGTCATGGTGGAGTGATGAGACTTTATCTGCAAAAAAGCTTGCAGATGCCTCACAGCTTAAAGGGAGATTGCTCCCCAGCGCCCTCTGCATGCTCGCTCTAGGCTTGCCTCCTGGTATACCCAGGGGTTGCAGCATATAAAGCGGGAGCTGAGACGGCTACAGAGATGCATCTTATAGGACGTTTATGAGATCCTATGAGATGGCAGTCAAGGCTGCTAAGAAGGAATTCTATGCAGCTGTGATTTCGTCCGCGAGCTCAAGCCCAGCCCAATTTATTTAGAACAATTCGGTCTTTGACAGCTCTGCCACAGGGCAGACAAAATAGTAGGGAATTGGATATTGGCTGTGAGGCTTTTGCGAGCTATTTCGTGGACAAAGTGACCTCCCCACCACAGTTGATACAGTGAGTGAACTTCAGGCCCCTTGCGCGTCTTCGATTTTGGGTTTAGAATGTTTCGACCTGCTCAGTCTGGAAGAAGTTGACGGATTGCTTGTATCGGTGCACCCAACTACATGCTGCCTTGATCCGTGCCCTTCCTGACTCATTAAAGTGGGCCACAAGGGGTTTCGAGGTGCCTTAAGGGAGATTGTCAACAAGTCCCTCTCGGAGGGAAGGTTCCCGGAGGCACTCAAGGAGGCGATGGTCCATCTTCTCTTGAAAAAAACATCTCTGGACCCAGCTGAACTGGCCAACTATCGGCCGGTGTCCAATTTGCTCTATCCGGGCAAACTGACTGAGAGGGCGGTGGCAACACAGCTACAGAGATTTCTGGATGACACTTCTATCCTTGATCCATCCCAGTCTGGCTGCCGCCCGGGTCATGGGACGGAGACAGTACTGGTTGCCCTTACTGACGACCTCTGGAGGCATCTGGATCAGGGCGGTGTGGTGGCGCCGTTGTTGTTAGATCTGTCGGCTGCATTTGACACAGTCAACCACCAGCTGCTGACCCACCGCCTTGCCAACGTGAGGATACAGGAGCTCGCCCTTCAATGGCTTGCCTCTATTCTCCAAGGTCGGGGACAGAGGGTGGCGCTAGGGGAACAGCTGTCCCAGAGGCACCCGCTTGAATGTGGTGTGCCTCAGGGGGTGGTGCTTTCCCCAATGTTGTTTAACATCTACATGCACCCCCTTGCCCAGATTGCCCGGAGGTATGGGCTGGGGTGTCATCAATATGCAGATGACACCCAGCTCTATCTGATGTTGGGTGGCCAGTCGGGCTCCGACCCAGATGATCTGAACCGGGCCTTACAGGCCATGGCTGGGTGGCTCAGGCTGAGTCGGCTGAAACTAAACCCAGTGAAGATGGAGGTCCTGTGCTTGAGTCGGGTCAATCTGGGGTTGGGGATCCCTCTCCTGACCTTTGATGGGGCGCCTTTGGTGCCAGCGTCAGAGGTTAGGAGTTTGGGAGTGCTCTTGGATCCCTCCTTAACCATGGAGGCCCAGGTGGCAGCCACTGCCAAATCGACCTTTTACCTTCTTAGGCTGGTGCGGCAGTTGGTTCCCTTCCTTGACCGCGATGACCTGGCTACAGTGATCCATGCGATGGTCACCTTGAGGCTAGACTACTGTAACACTCTCTACATGGGGCTGCCTTTGTCGCAGAAGCTGCAGCTGGTGCAGAATGCGGCGGCCCGGCTGTTGATGGGTCTCCCCAAGTGGGAGCACATCCAGCCTGGGCTGAAAGCACTGCACTGGCTGCCAATAGCATACTGGATCCATTTCAAACTGCTGGTGCTTACTTTTAAAGCCCTACATGGCCAGGGTCTGACATATTTTTCAGTGGCGGCTCCTACCTGGTGGAATGAGCTCCCAGAGGAGATCAGGGCCCTGCGAGACCTCATACAGTTCCGCAGGGCCTGCAAGATGGAGCTCTTCCTCCAGGCGTTTACGTAGGAGCTGCCACTACCACCACCACCAATGACGTGGGTAACAACTGGGTAAGAGGACGGCCCTTGAAGAAGCCATGAGAACGCGCTGGGTTGGTACCACTGGATTGACCACGTACCAGCTACAGGACACTATCTACTTCCAATGAAAGATCTGGCACCTACTGTTGGAAGTCCATCTTGTTCTTTATAGAGCACTTTACTTTTGTGATTCGAGGATTTAATTTTTGTTTTAAGTTGTTTTAATCTTGTTTTATATGTGGGCATTGTTGCCCTCTCGTAAGCTGCCCTGAGCCTGCTCGCGGGAAGGGCGGGGTAAAAATACTAATAAATAAATAAATAAATAAATAAGGGTGAATTTCTATTACTTTGGGTTCTCTCAGACAAGTACGTAAGAGTCCTAATTATCCTGAACAATTGTGCTGGGCGAGAGCTAGCAGACACAATGGAGGCTGCATAGTACTCTTTCTTTGCAGTCTTCATTGCCATCTCATAGGATTTCATAAGCATCCTATTAAGTTAAAATTCAGAGCAAGAATACAACAAAGAACCAATATAAGAAAGCCTATTTGCATAAGTAAACTTTTACAACTTACCACTACTGATAAATCACATATTAATAACTCTATAGTGTTTCTGCAGCCTAAACACCGGTTGTTGGAAGCCCTTTATTAGAAAGTAGCACACAAAAGGTCCCACAGTAAGTAGTATAAATACACAGGAACATGCTGTACAGTTGCTTAAGAGCAGTAGTATATAACTATGCACAGTTAGCACTTGGAATAAGTGGCAGCTGTTTACCTCTGTCATTGCCCTTTTTATATAAAAAGCCCATTAGTTCCATTAAAATCTTTTCCTGTCATTCCCTTCACAATCTCCCCTTTCAACATCTTAACTTAAATAGTTCATTTTCCTTTTTAAAGAGTCACATTTGGTTCTGTACTGAGCCACAGGTTGCAAACACCTGACATAGCAGATATTTTGGCATCTGGAGATTAACCTTTTTTGAGCACTTTCTCTGGGTATGACAACAAAATGGCTTGCAAGCTGCTAAGAGAAGACGGCCATCCCTAAGACCAGAGTAGACTGAAATCCAGATAAATCCTCTAGATGTCTCCCATATGTATTTCCTTGTTCACTAAGATCAGCAGGGAAGGCTCTCAGTTGCATTCCATGTTTTGCAAGTGAAAACTTGTAGCTCAGAGGCGCTGCCTTACTCGCGGGTAGCCGCAACAGTGGGGCACCCAACTTCGGACCTGAACCAGAGACACACGAACTCTTGACCTGTGCCACAGAGCTAGCTAAAGGTTGCACAAGGTACACTCCTGCACAAAGCGCCCTCCAGGGCAATCTCCAGTCCCCCCCCCCCCCCGCAAAGGTATGTATATGAAATAACCACAAGTTCCTCAAGGTAAAGTATCTGCATTGCCATAGCTATTCAGTAGCCACCTGGTGAACCTTTCTCTATCTCCATGCACACTCTTTGTGTGACACCTATGCCTATGTGGAAATCTTTTGTCTCCACACCTGTCCTTCCTGCCCCCTCCCTCAGGATACTGAGGCAGATTGATCAAATTGATTAAATCATTAATGTTCTTTCCTAACACCTGGGAACTCATTCAAACTACCCCAGTACGACCATCAAGGGTAATCAAACCTATTCAGCCAGCTTGGTAGGACCATCAATGGGCATTAATCCCATCAAGTTCTGGTCCAGGAGACTGCCTCCAGAATTCCTATAAAAATGGAGAGCATGGCCCGCCTCGGTGTGCACTCTGAGGGCACCTAATAATTGAATACACTCCCAGAGTCTCTTCTTTGGGCCTTCTTCTCCATAGCATGGAATGCTGGCCAGTTGTACTATTCTCTTCATGGACATCTGCACATCTGGACAGGTAGTATAACCCCTATAACTGCTCCTATACGTCGCTATCACCTCTTTGGCTGCAGTCACACACAGTAGATAATCCACTTTGCCAGTGTGAACTGGCAACATCCAGTTGGAAAGTGCATTGAAAGTGGATTATTTAGTGTGTGTGATCACAGCCTTTATTTCATAGTTCTTGATTGTGTGCGTACTTTATTTTTGATTGCTTTAGTACATTGTAATCAGGGGAATTCTTTAATAAAACTGTTAAACACTCTTTAAATCTGGAATCTTCCTACTGAACTGGACCTTGGTATATATATGTGTACAGTTCCTTGTACCCTTCTGGCCTCCTCTGTCTCATAGCTAATTTCCCCCAACAATGAGACAGGCCACTTGTGGTAACAAACCGAGAGAGGACAAAACAGGGCTTTCTCTGTGGGGAGACCCATATTATTGAATATCTTTTCTGTGGCACTCATCTGGCCCTCATTCTGTGGCTTTCCAGTCCCAGGTTAAAAATCTGTCTCTTTTAAAAAGGTGTTAACTTCTACCTAAATGAATGTGCTTTACCTACTGTACTTATTTCCTATTTGCTGTGGTATTTTTTATCCAGATGTTGTGTTTGTATATTGTAGTTTTTACTGATATTTTTATTCTTTCATGCATCTTTTGTAGTTTTGGATGGCATCTTCATTTTAATCCATATGTTGCTTCATGTGTCATTTCCTTTCCACAGAGGCTAACAGACGCTTAAATTAGTAAATAAATAAAGATTTGAATTCTACTTTTCCTGAGATGCTTCTTTAATTTCCAAATGAGCCATGAAAGAAGCAGTGAACAAAAACCAGTCAATCCACGAGTCTCATTCTGTTCCCTAAATGCAAATAGCTTCAGTCTTAATGCAGTCCTCAGCTTGCTAGATGTGAGGCTTTAAGAATTAGACCGTGAAATAGTCTGTTCCAAAAGTTCTTACATTACATGTAGCAATGCTCCCTCTAAACTGTGGAGTCTTGTGAGCAAAATTTTACTTTGTGAGCTACTGGCATTAAAGTAGTGAGCGAACAATTTGGCTACTGCATAAATTAGATTGCTCTGGAGCCATCCTTCCTGAGCTCAGACAAAATTGTGTGAGCCAGAAGCTAAAAAACTGTGAGCTAGCTCACACTAACTCAGTTTAGAGGGAACACTGTCTGCATGTAAGATGAACAAGTAGCTGATTATCTTCTGAACTGCTAGATCCACCTTCTAACTGTAGTGGTGTATGTTAAAATCAAATGGTAAATGCATCCTAAAATGCTTGGAGATCTGCTATTTGAAATGTACTCATGCAGTGCCAAAAATATGGTTTGTCAATATGACTGTCAATCCAGCACACCAAGTCTTGCTGCCTGCTTGAGGATATCAAGAAAATAATGAGGCAAAAAGCATCATTTCTTTAAAAAAAACTGTCTCGTTTTGAAATGTTCTATCTTTTTTCCTGCTACAATTAATGGGCAAGCTACAGGAGAAAAGGAAAAAGAGAAGATAGTTAAGCCTCAAGTCGCTGAAAAAGAAGGGGAAAAGCACAGACCCAAAAGGTGCTCAGGAGACAGTATATTAATTATATAATCCAGTCTATGGAGCAAAAATGGTGATAATTTAAGGATTCCTACTACATGAACATTGCCTTATAATGTTCAGGTTGACACCGGTCCATTTGACCTTTTGGTGAACTGGATGAAAGAAGTCCAGCGGAAAATATACTTAAGGTGGCTCTTCCTGAAACAACTTTTAACTGTTATGCTATTTTTCCTCAATTAAGAGGATTTAGAAGGAAGGCATCCGTTTTAAAGTAAGAACTCATTACACAAAGTCCCCCTTAACCTCCAACTCCAAAAAGAAGCTTTGAAATTCGTACTCTGTGTGTGGGGGTGGGGGGTGGGGGGAGTGGTAGCAGGGGAACCTGGCACCAAGCCAGACTACATTTGATCATTGCGCTTACCCCAGATAAGGACCAGTTTTTTTAGACAACAACAACAAAAAAGATTGGATTTTTTAAAGAACTAAATGCATTTGTGAAACTGAATAGATTTGAGAAAGAGCCCTTACAAATTCTAACAATTAATACTCCAATCCTGAGTCATTTTGCTGCAGAGGTATTTTCTGCTCCCAAGGGGAGGCCTCACTAATTAAAACAATTCCTTCCCGATTAGAGTGACAAGGAAATCATTGTTGCAAAAATTAAAACACTTCTCACAATTAGGAACCCTGCAGGGTGATGAAGCTGTGAAAAATTATTTAAAATCATTAAATTAGACTGAAGGCTAATATTATGGAAATGCAAGGCTCATCTGATGCTAATCTTTTGAGAGTACAAGAATTCTTACATCAAACAAAAAAGCAGCATAAGGTTTGGGGAACATGCAAGAGAGGAACTCCTTCAGACACACTTGTTTAAGGATAAGAAAAAAGACTTTGCTTCTTTTATGTAGGCCAAAGTGTGTCAGACATGCCACTGCTTGGCCTTTCTGTGGGAGATAATGGATACCTCCAAACCTTATAACCCAGTGCATTTTCTGAAGGCTAAAATAAAGGTTTGCTGAGGTTTAACATTGAAACAGCTCTGAGAAATCTAGAAGTGCCTCTAAGGAAATGCAACATACTACTTGGGAAGAAAACTGCCATTATTGTCAAAACAGTTGTTTGCTTTGGCACAGATTCATTTTCTAGACATATTTGTTTCTCTGAACATCTGTTTCTCTCAGCCCTTCAGCCCTTGGCCAGGTAGGGTTGCCATGCCAACCCCCAGGTGGGGCCTAGAATTCGCCCAGAAAGGCGTAATCTTCGTGGGGGCGGCAGGGCTTCAGCCCCTGCCGAAATTTTCAGGAAGGTCCTCAGCCTCCCCCCAAGCCACCCTTGCTCCTAGCAAAGCAATGCCTCTGGCCCAGCCCCAGCCCCCCCCGGGAAATTGGAAAGTCTACACCTGGAGAAAATGGCAACTTCCAAGGGTGGACTGTATGGTATCACATCTCTGCTGAGCACACACACACACCCACTCCTCAAACTCTGCCATCCCCAGGTTCCACCCCTAAATCTCCAGTATTTTCCCAACCCAGAACTGGCAAACTTAAATATAATCAAATAAATGTCTATTAAAAATAATGAAAACACTGTCACCAGTTATTAATTCACAACACAAGGACTTGAAAACCACACAAAACATATTCTTAATATCTTTGTTACCTGTAGGCAATTTATAATGCATAAATATGTACACACAATAAAAATAGTGACACAAATATTCAACATTTTAAAAACTAAGAACAGCAAATGTCACAGATATCTCTTGGAGGATGTCTCTGAATGAGAGATTCTATAAAGTATGTGCCATCACAGAGAAAGGCTCGGTTTGCATTAAATAAAATATGCTTCTTAAATTAAAAAGCAACAACAATAGTGTGCCATGTTTTAATAAAGTAAAGGTAAAGGTTCCCTTGCTCGAAAGCCAGTCGAGTCCGACTCTAGGGTTGCGGTGCTCATCTCCGTTTCAAAGCCGAAGAGCCAGCGCTGTCCGAAGACATTTCCGTGGTCATGTGGCCGGCATGACTAGACGCCGAGGCGCACGGAACGCTGTTACCTTCCCACCGAAGTGGTACCTATTTATCTACTTGCAATTTCTTGCTTTCGAACTGCTAGGTTGGCAGGAGCTGGGGTTATTTCATTGTTGATGTTTAGTAGTTTGTTCCATTAGGGACACTGTAGATTGTTGGCAGGCAGGCTAGCCTATAAGGGAAGAATGCAGAGGAGGAGGAGAAAAGAAAGACAGAGAACAGGAACTGTGATAGTTATTGCCAGCTCCAGGCTGAGACATCAAGTTGGCCCAAACCAAGGCCACGGCGTTCTCGGTGGCGGCTCCTACCTAGTGGAATGAGCTCCCGGCGGAGATCCGGGCCCTGCAGGACCTTCTACAGTTCCGCAGGGCCTGCAAGACGGAGCTCTTCCGCCAGGCTTTTGAGTAGGAGCCGCCGCCGTCACTATTCCACCACTGTGATACGATCTTATCATCTACCCTATCACTGGGAGGGGGGTAGATTTCACCCGGCGGAGATGGGAAACATTACTCCTGGCGCTCATGCCATTAATAATGCTGGCTGCCAATATGGGTCATCGCACATCTTGGGGAGTCTTAGAGAATTGCAGAGCACCATTTTATTCTGTATGTAATGATGTTTTATTGTATTTTATATTTTAATCCGGCATGGCCGCCTGTTTGCCACCCTGAGCCGCTTGGGTAGGGTGGGATATAAATTCAAAAATAAATAAATAAATAAATAAATTTTGGGGACTGAGGAGGGTGGGGTTTGGGGATGGGAGGGATGGGGTATAATACCATAGATCTAACCATTCAAACCCCCCCCCCCGGTTTACTTACTAAAACTGGGTTCTTCATACTGTTCCTAGCAATTTAAAGGGGGAAAAGACAGGTTTTAAACGGACATACTCGATGCTGCATTTGTGTCCCAACAGGCTTTTCTCATCCTCTCTCACAGCTGTGTTTAACATGTGAATTTAGAAACTAAAAATAGACCAGGAAGATGAACATTTGAAATGGCTTACTTGAAAGTGCTATAATCGATATTTCTGAGGTAATAATGAAAGCACATTTTGTGTGTTTTTAATTACATGTATTTGTTAAATTCTGTGCCCTTTTCAATCTAATATGTGCTTTTTAAATTCCATGCTTTTAACCCGTGCATTTTTTTTTTAATCTTGCTAATTGGGCTGTTATGCTGTATTTCCTTGAAACTGCCTGGAGTCTGAGGACATAAGATATAAATATTTCAAATGAAATAAATAAAGTAGGAAAAAAAGCATTATAAATATCATATAAATACTGATTTAACTCTTTGAGAACCAAACTGGTTGAACTCTTCAAGAGCCAAGCTCTCTCCAAGAGTTGTTTAAATGTTTTTTACCTTTGTTAATCTGATGTTTGATGTTTCCCTTTGGAGTATGAAATAAAATATTTATAAAAAAAGAGTTGTCTGAATGTATTATGTTAATAAATACAATAATTATGCATTATGATAATATGTTTCTATGTTTAGTAGCTGCAGGAACAGCTATTATAAATGAATAAGGAGAGGAGAGACATGGTTCAGAACACATGAAACATTACTTAAGACATTACTTAAGGATCTGATGGTCAAAAACTGATACGCCACATGTTGGTTTTGACATTGCTTTACACCATGCAATATGATTTGAAGATCTTGTAAAATTATTCCAAGAAGCTAATTATTCCATGAAACTAATCGCAGCATTGGTAGAAGAAGCAGGTTTGCTCTCCATCTTGCACCATGGATGCAACCTCCATCTGCATCCATCCTGGTAGTTATAATAGATTATTACCCTATCTCTCATCTATCCTACCTAGAATGGAGTTAACTAAAGAGCGTTTTATTAGTTTTGAAAATGACAAGTAGCTCTGTGTAACTCTGTAACTTTGCTAACTCATACAGAACAAAGAAACTCTGCTCCGTGTAGCCTGTTTGTGCACTCTACTAAATTGATACAAATTCCTGGCTTACCATAACAGTGAATCTAATATATACAATAGAAGGTAAATTTTAGAAAGTGGCCATTGGTATGTTCCAGACAATATGGTAGGAAACTGAACAATCTAATGCTCATTTGGTAACACAAATATCCTTGAATCAACAGTTGATGGAAATAGTGCACCCATTTGTCAAAGAGGCCTTCCTACTTCTGCAAGAGACAATGAACTCAAAGAAAGATATAGCCAGGAGATGTTAAAAAAGACTAAGTCAGATGCTCTACAAGCACCTCAAAGTGATTCACCAAACCAGCTTAACATCTGGCCAAAACCAGCACCACATTCTGGGAGGGGTGCAGGTTTGGAGGAGGGGTTCAGCACAGCAGCGTCGAAAATGAAACATGCAAGGTTAACTGACATAGCTGGGTAATCTCACGGATCCATCAATTCTACCTTGGTAAGCATTTAATGAAGCTAACCATTCTTCAAGCACTAGCTGATGATTACAGTAACAAACCACTTTATGAACCTCTCATAACATCCGGGACAGAGTTTCACAAGCCTTACAGTGGATCAGCTCCTGTAAAGGAAGTGTAAGGATGTGGACAGAAGCAGAGTTTAAGAACATCATCTTTGTACTTGGGGAACTTCATGTGCATTTCAGCTACCTCAGGGCAAATGGTCAGCACATGGAAAATAATGTCTGTGAACAGTATCGAGTGTCTATACAATATGAACACTATGATGGAAGGCAAAAACATATTTCCATACTATATAATTTTACACTTATACCTTACAATAGAAATTAATTTTATAAATGCTTTTGCAACTATTTGTGAGTATAATCTTTACCATTTTTTTCAACTAGGTTATATATCTTGTCTTGTCATCTTGGAAATATAGTTCTCATACCATCTGTAATATCTTGTCCATGTATTTTCAAAAGTCTGTTCCGTGTGGTCCTTTAATAACAAAGTAAGCTTGTCCATCTCTGCTGCTTCTAATATTTTGTTAATGAGCTCTTCTTTACTTGGCGTATCCTGGCTCCTCCAGTACTCTGTGTGAGTCCACCATTTTCTCCAGGGAAATTGATCTCTGCCATCTGAAGAGCAGTTGTAATTTAGAGTGGTATTCAGCCCTCACCTGGAGATTGGCAATAATGGTTCCCCAGGAAGAAATAGCTGGTTTGGAGGGTGGAGTCTATGGACCTGTCTGGTCCCACCCCTCCTAAAACCCCAACCTCTCCAGGCTCCACCCCTCAAATCTCCAGGAATTTACCAACCTGGAGTTGGCAACCCTATCTCCTTCCCAGCCAACCATCATTATCTGTCCCTCTGACCTAAAGTTTTTAGCTCCTCTCCACTCTCTGGAGCCTCTACTTAGGAAAAGTACAGTCTTTCTCTGCAGTGGTGACCAAGAGAAGAAGAGATAGGAGTTTCAGAGTGGCTTACAAACTCCTTTCCCTTCCCCTCCTCATAACAGACACCCTGTGAGGTAGGTGGGGCTGAGAGAGCTCTTTCCAGAACTGTCCTTGAGAGAACAGCTCTGACAGAACTATGGCTTGCCCAAGGCCATCCAGCAGCTGCAAGTGGAGGAGTGGGGAATCAAACCCTGTTCCCCCAGATTAGAGTCTGCACACTTAACCACTACACCAAACTGGCTCTCCAAGCAGCTCACATCATTCCCCTCTCCCCCTTTTGATCAGTACAAGTACCTTGTGAGGTAGGCTAGGCTGAAAGTCTGTGAGTGGTTCGAAATCACCCAATCAGCTTCCACAGCAAGGACCTGGGTCTGGCAGTCCCTGCACCACCTCAGCAGCATATAATGACACTTTTCTCCAGGGGAATTGATCTCTGCCAGCTGGAGAGCAGTTGTAATTTTGAGTGATCTCCAGTCTTCACCTGGAGACTGGCAAGAATGGTTCCCCAGAAGGAAAAGTACAGTCTTTCTCCGCAGTGGGGATGAAGGCAGCTTACATCATTCTCCTCTCCCCCTTTTGATCTGCACAACGATCCTGTGAGGAGGAGAAGAACAGGAGGAGGAGGAGGAGGAGGAAGAGATTGGATTTATACCCCGCCCTTCACTACCCAAGGGAGTCTCAGAACGGCTTACAAACTCCTTTCCCTTCCCCTCCCCACAACAGACACCCTGTGAGGTAGGTGGGGTTGATAGAACTCTGACAGAAACAGCTCTTTTTCAAGAACAGCTGTGCCAGAATTATGGTTTGCCCAAGGTCATCCAGCCAGGTGCAAGTGGAGGAGTGGGGAATCAAACCTAGTTCTCCCAGATTAGAGTCAGCGCATTTAACCACTACACCAAACTGAAAGTCTGTGACCGGTCCGAAATCACCCACTCAGTTTCCACAGCAATAACCTGGGTATGGCAGACCCTGCTCTGAAGTGCTAACTGCTATGCCACACTGACTATCCTAGGGGGACTGCTGCTGGTGAACAGGAGCAAGCAGCCAGTCTTCGTAAAGTCATGCCAGTCAGGTATCATCAAGTCACCCAGAGGGCACTGCCAGGCCTAGGGTAGCCAACCTCCAGGTGGAGCCTGAAGATCACCTGGTATCACAACTGAACTCCAGACAACACGTCTCTGCCCCCGCTGGAAAAAAGAACTGTCTTGGAGGGTGGACTCTATGGGATTCTATTCACCTGAGGCCTCTCCCCTCCCCAAATACTGGCTTCCATTGACTCCACCACAAAATTTCCAGGAATTTCTCAACCTGGAGCTGTCAACCCTAGTCAGGACTGACACCAATGAGTTCCCCACAAAGGCCAACGTAGGCCTGGAAAGGGTCTCCCCCCCCCACCTTTTTACTGAGAGAACTTGGTTCTTGTAGCTTGGTTGTATGTTCTTGTAGCTTGGTTGCCTAGCTGCAGCCACTGAGGGGGAAATTAGTCCAACAGCAGGAGGGAATTATTTGATGCCTGCTGGCTCACCTCAGTAGCCAGCCAGCCTTCGAGAAGCCAAGCAGGAGAAACGGAAGCAGTAGAAGCCTCTTCCTGAACAGAGAACAGTCATTTCAGTAGCCAGCCAGATGCAGAAGGGTCTTTGTCAGGAGAGACAGCCGTTTTGGCAGTTTATTCTGACAGGGAACAGTGGCTGAGGCAGCAGTGGGTGGGGAAGAGGAGTGGACCCTGCACCCAGCCAATGGCACATGAGTACTCTTGAGTGGCAGTTGATGGGCTAATGGCTGATGGCGCACACAGCACAGCCAATGGGAGAGCTGGAAAGTGCCAACGCATTAGGGCTTTTATATAGGCTGCTGCGGCAGGACTGGCGCGACTCGCGCCAGGCTCTACACCAGCTTGAGACAAACACAAGCAATGGAAGAGGACCTACCAAAGAAGAACTCGGGAACGTCAGGTCCCTGCCCCAGCGACAGCAGAGAGCACGAGGGGGGGGGAAGTGAAGGAGAAGGAGGCGGGATCGGGGAACGGGTCTTCAGTGGACTCCCTTCCTCAACCACCGAGACTAGAGGGCCGAGCCCGATTCGGGGAGAGAAACCCATGGCAAGCCTTACCAGGTGTAGAGCTAGCGGTAGAGATGCCGAGCCGGCTGACAGCGAAGCCCACGTGCACACAGGAAGCAGTCACTCCCCTATACACACAAGCACATGACAAATCATCCCGGAAGACAGAGGGAGGCGGGAGACATGAGGATACTGACCATAGAGCTGAGGTATTTGGTGACGGGCACGAAGAAGGCACAATAGGATTAGAGGACACGGAAAGGGGTGTGACACAAATGGGAGGAAATGAGGATATAAAGAGAGACGCCGAAGAATACCGGGGAGGAATGTCGGAGGCAGCTGATGGGCTGGTGCAGAGAGAACCTAGCGTGGCTGGACGACCGAAAAAGGTGGCTTGGGGCAGTGGTTCAACTCACCGCCCCTTTGTTTTCTGAGGTATTCGCGTCTCTCTTTTGTCCTTCAGCATGGCAAGTGGGTCCACGGGGCCAGGGGACCTATATATATAATGAATGATGATCTGGAACTAGGGGTGAGTAGTGTAGTGGCCAAGTTTGCAGATGATACCAAATTATTCAGGATGGTGAAAACCAAGACTGTGAAGAGCTTCAAGAGGACCTCTACAAACCGGGAGAGTGGGTGACAATGTGGCAAATGAACATCAATGTTGGTAAAGTGTTAGGTGATGCATATTGGGACAAAAGTTCCCAACTTCAAATATAGGCTAATGGGGTCTGAACTTGGTGAGACTGAGAGGGGAAAAGATCCTGAGGTCATAGTAATAGCACAAAGAAAGTGTCATCCCAGTGTGCTGCAGTGGTGAAAAGGCCAAACTCTATTTAGGGATTATTAGGAAAGGAATTGAGAATAAAATGGCCAATATTGTAATGCCCCTGTACAGATCTATAGTGTGGCCTCATTTGGAATACTGTGTACAGTTCTGGTTACCCTATCTCCAAAAGGACACTGCAGAGCTGGAAAAAGTACAGAGGAGGGCAACCAAGATGATTAGGGAGTTGGAGCACCTTTCCTATGGGGAAAGTCTGAAAAGTCAGTGACTTTTCGGATTAAAACTCAGACAACTAAGGGGGAGACATGATAGAAGTTGATAAAACTATGCATGGGGTGGAGAGAGTTGAGAATGATAAATTTTTCTCCCTCTCCCCAGATACTAGAACTCTATGGCATCCAATGAAACTGGTGAGCAGCAGGTTCAGGACAGACAAAAGGAAATACTAATTTACACAGAGAATGATTAAAATGTGGAATTCACTGCCAGAAGATGTAGTGATGATGATCACAGGAATAAACAGCTTTAAAAGTGGATTAGATAAATTCATGGAGGATAATCAATGGCTACTAGCCATGGTGACTGAAGGGAACCTCCACATTCAGAGGCACTAATCCTCTGAATCCCAGAGCAAGGACGCAACATCAGGGGAAGGTCTCAGTCTCTATGCCCTGTTGTTGGGCATCCAGAGGAACTGTTTGGCTACTATGTGAGACAGGATGCTGGACTAGATGGACTATTGGTCTGATCCAGCAGGGCTTATATTCTTAAATATCTATTTCGCCTAGAAGATGATGGTGATGAAACTGCATTTATACACTTTGATGGTATTCTTTTGTGAAAGAATGTCAGGTTCTATAGTCAGCTCACACCACACAGCGCTTCATAAGAAGTATTCTATTTATTGGTAGTTCATAACTATGACACGTGAACATTTTTTGTCAGGAATGGTCCAAAGCAGCAGAACACCCAAAGTTATAGTAGTTTCAAAGCACACACACACCCATTACAAGCAGAAGCCAATAAGCATTGTGCATTGTGCGCGCACGTGGGAGAAAACTGAGCGGGAGAAATAGGAGCCGTTTGTTCCCAGCAGGTCCGGAGCAGTTGGAACCCCAAGGTCAGAAAAGCAAACACAGATAACAACCCAGACAGGAGACATTGTTTAGTGTACCAGGAAGGAGGATCACCCCCCACAGATTCCAAAGACATGGCAGTGTTAACTGACAAAGAAACATCTTCCAAATTATGGGAGGGGGAATGACAAAGTAGTTGAGAAGGTTTTCTGTCAGAATAGCAGTCACAAAGCCATAGAACCTGAATACAGCAACGTGTCTCTGCTCTTATGGGCAATAAAAGTTATGGCGCCATGTGATGTGAACAATGATTTGTTGAGTGAGGAATAAAAATTGGTTGCAGGCTATAATTTTTTGATCTACTGAAAAAAGTAACTCAAAAACTTTTGCTTCTTTGTACAAAGTCAAATGGTACCACACCGGAGAATCTAAAGACACTAATATCAAAGCTAACAGTAAGCTTACACAGGGACTGTTTAATGCTACAGGTGCTGGCCCTTGTGAAGACTGGAGGAGAGATAAACATAACTGTTAGCCGCCCTGAGCCTTAGGGGAGGGCGGGATATAAATTGAATTATAAATAAATAAAATAATACCAAAGGCAGACCTTACCAACATTCTCACAGCTGAAACAAACACTTCTCATGAGGATCTACATTCTGGTTAGAAAACATGCATGTGTATTGATAGCATGCATTAATTCATGCTATAGGAAAACCTCATAAATGTCATCCAAGTGGTGAGTAAACTGATGTACACTGCTAAGTTATGATAAATCACTTTGGTGAGCATTCAAGCAGAGAGCATGCCCTCTTTGATCAGTTCATTCGGGCCTATTCTACATTGGCTGCCATATGATTCAAGTAAATGGTTATGAAGTGGCCAGTGTAAAGCTCATTGAGATGCCTGATATGCTGCTCCTGCCAGTGTAGAGACAATTCACTGCCACAGATGAAAACAAAATCAGTCTGATCTGCTTCCTTTCTGACATCCTCATGGCAGGAGGCATAAAGAAGAGAAGAAGAAGATATTGGATTTATACCCCGCCCTTCACTACCCAAGGGAGTCTCAGAGCGGCTTACAAACTCCTTTCCCTTCCCCTCCCCACAACAGACACCCTGTGAGGTGGCTGGGGCTGAGAGAACTCTGACAGAAACTGCTGTTTTTCAAGGACAGCTGTGCCAGAGCTTGTGACTGACCCAAGGTCACATCAGCAGGTGCAAGTGGAGGAGTGGGGAATCAAACCCGGTTCTCCCAGATTAGAGTCCGCGCACTTAACCACTACACCAAACTGGCTCTCATTTCAACCACAATATGAGTTGGTGACTACTGGTGAGGTCATGCATCCAAATAAAGGGTGACCAACTAAGAGACTGACCTGGTCTTCAGGAAAACCAGTCTTCAGGCTGACAAAAGATTGAGAGGCATATGAGGCAGTTGAAAGAGGTTATGAATAAACTGTAGTCATTTCCACGAAACTTTAAGTCAGCTTAGAAACTCCAGTTGGAATAGGAGGCAGCAGCCCAATTGCTATTAGGTACCTGGTAGAACATGCATGTCACACCCATCTCGCAGTCACTCCATTGGTTTACTGATCAGTCACCATGCTTAATCCAAGAAACTAATTATCACCTACAAGGCACTTCATAGATGGAGACCGACATACTTGTGGGACTGCCTCTCCTACTAAGCTGTGCTGCAGCAGCTTCAGTGGGCTGAACAGATCCTTTTAAAGGTTCCTCCATGCAAATGGGTAAGATCAGCAACTGCTTGCTTACATATATTATCTGTGGTAGCTCCCAACTTATGGAATGGCCTGCCTGGAGAAGTCAGAAATCAGGAAGGATCCTGCACTTCTATCATTCAGAAAAATATGCAAAACAGAAATGTGCAGGAGTGCATTCTTGTAAGGGCATTGATCTGTAGGGGGACAGAATTAGGGATTGGCATGAACTGGGAAAATGCAGTTTGGTTGATGGTTCATGGTGCATCCACGGACCAAACATGGACCATCATGGACAAAAAAAACCGTTTGTATGAACTGAACTGGTTCAGGAAGTTCATGATGTGGTAGGAGGCCCCCAGCATGCTAGAGACACCAAACTCAGAGCGCATCTCCGGTTGACTCTCCTCTACCTGCCCTCCAAGTTTGGTGAGGACTGGATTTACAGAAGCCAAGTTATGCCCCCCCTCAAGGTACCCCATACTCCGTTGTTTCCAATGGACAGAGGAGAACAGCAAAAAGAGCAACAGCAGAAGCCCAGCAGAACAGAAACAGAATCAAAGTCCTTAAGAATCTCTCCAGTAGAAACTGAAGGTGGGGGGCATTCTTGCCAACCCAACAGAACCAGGGCAATGTGCCTTTTTTTAAAAAAAATAAATTTTTATTGGATTTTATACATTTATGAACAATGAACAATAAAACATTAAACCAAACAAATAGAATAAACAAATTCTGAAGGTAACCCTCATAAACCCTCATAAACTGATTAGCAAACATTTGACTGGGAGCTTCATATGTTAAATTTATAAACAGGTGAGTATTTCTTTATAAGATGATGGCATATAATTGGTTACTGTAGATTGATTATTATGCATGATGTAGTCCAAAAAGGGGGTCCATTTAGCCATCTGTCCTATTTATGGAGTCTGCAATTTTGTCCATCGTCAAAAGTTCCCAGAGTTTAGTAAACCATCGTCCACTGGAAATGGGGTTGACATCTTTCCAGCTTGCTGCAATTATGGTCTTTGCTGCTGATAGCAATGTGGAAATTAATTCTTGGCGTAGTTTAGGAACTGCATTGTCTCTCCAAAAGTCTAACAATACTGTTTCTGGAGTTTTAACAACATCATATCCCGTAATTTCTTTAATATAACCAAATATTTTCCCCCCAAATCCTTCACTTTCTGACACTCCCACCAACAGTGCAAGAAGGAGCCACACTTGCCACAGTTCCTTCTACAGAGAGGTGAGTAACAATATAGACTCCAGCTGAGAAGGGGTGTGGGAAGAAGGCAGAGGTCGACGGCGTGGCGACTGACAGTGCTCAGACGAGCTCTGAGCCGTCCGTTCCCTTGCTGCTTCATTTGGGGTCTCCCGGTTGCTGGGGAGCCTCACCAGGTCTCTTGTAGAGAGACTGGAGCAAGAGGCTTTCGTTTTTGGCCCCTCCCATTCCGGCAAGACGGGTGGGTGTCCAATTATTCGCCCAGACGCTGGAGCGGAGCACGGGATGAAATATAGCAATTATACTTTTAAGATATAATTGTTTGCTTTTTAGGAGCCATGCAAATGGTCTGAGGGGTCGACGTAATCCTTCATAAGAATATAAAAGATGATATAAGGAGTGTAATTGATGATATTCAAGCCAAGGTAAGTGGCAGGAATG